>NC_081413.1:284532847-284839800 GCF_030272615.1 Cryptomeria japonica
GTGGAAGCCAAACTTTAGAGCGTAGGGTTTAACAGTTAGCGCATTGGTGGCCCATATTGGCACATGACCTTTTTGAACCAAGGCAAAAGAAAAATAAACCAGTTAGCGCATATAAGGGGGTAGCATAGCACGTGGAGTCTTTTCTCTGGCGCGTTGAGAATTTTTTTTAGCGCATCTAGTCTCTGGCTTAGCGCATGGTCAAAACTCAGAAAACTAGAGAGCAAAACAAGCCTTTCTGGAAAATTTTATCAAACTTCTTGACTATCCTTTCAGGTCCAATATCAAACACAGTCATAAGAAATCAAATCAGCAACACCAAAGAAATCATTTCCAAATCAAACAAGTCAGTCTTAGAACAAAAGTTGTCAAATCCAAAACTAGCTAAAGATAACACTTTTTCCTATCAAAATCAGGTTACATATTCACACTGATCAAAAGGTCCACCATCCAACGGATTCTATCAAACAAGCAACATACCAAGTTTAAACCTCAATTTGTCAAATCAAGTTTCCATATTGGGAGACTTTATCCATATCATTTGACACACTTTGTCGTGAGGGGGCATCTAAACCTTCATTTGATAAAAGTAGACTTAAGTTTTCAAACAAAGTATCTCAATCCAAACATCGAAGGAAACCATTGATCATTCGTGTATGACCGCTCCTCATATTTTGAGAAGAACAAGTCTTCATCACAAAACTAAGTTAAAAAAGAGACAACCTAGTCCTAGGGCCCTTACCAAAAGGAATAAATTTCTCTACATCAACTTTGATCATTCATATGATCATTCATTATCAAACCAAAAAAAAAAGGAAACTCAGTCAAAGGAAATAAGTCCTAACATAAATCAAGATCACAATATCATGACTTCCCAATCTGATCCCATCTTTGATCAAGATCCCACCTGTCAAGAATCTTATGATGATCCCCTAATCTTTTGGTATTCCATCCGCGATGATCCCCTTTCATCTCAAGAGCAGAGTCTCATTAAAGATCCATCTCCTAAGCAAAAGAATTATATCCCTTCCATCTCCTTCACTGATCTAATTGAAAATCAAGAAAAAAGCACAAATGATCTGACTCCAAGTCAAGATCAAGATCAAGGAATCCTTTCATCCTCCAAATCTATCTTAGGTCCTTTCATTCCAAATTCAATCTGTTCATCCTCCAAATCCATTCTAGGTCCTTTCATTCCACAATCAAACTCTTCATCCCTTCCATCCATCTTGGGTCCTTACCTCCCTCCATCACTACTCCATCACCTCAAATGATCCATAAGCAAGATCAACAAATGAACACATCTTTGAACTTCTTTCAACCCTCTATCTAAACATCTTCCCAAAACTATTATTCCATCATTTCCTCTATCTATTTTGGGTCCTTATGTCCCAAAATTTAATTTTCCTCTATCTCTTCATCACTTCTCAAGTTGTGTACCAACTCTCATCCTGAATACATTTCCATCTATCCTCACACAAATCTTCAAACATTCTATCTATTATCCAACACCTCTTTTCTATCCTTCAATCCCTATCATTCAATCCTTTGCATAAATTCATCATTTGTGAAATTGGCATTTGTGTCATTTTGTCACATATTTGCCCATGCTCGAATCTCATGTTCAGTCCTTTTCCTAGATATCTATTCATACAATGCTTCTGAATCCGAGGTTGTTCCTCTTTAACATTTTCTTTTGGTTGGGATACACACTCAATCCAGAAAAGAACCACTTATCGTATCTTGGTACCGACATCTTTTGATTACTATATCTCATATTCTTAATCGATTGCTCTAAAATCATTGTGATCTCTTAAATTGAAGACATGGATAGTGAAAAATCTAAAATCTTGCTTCACTGCCACTATAATTATCAGACCCATGTAAGTTTTATCACTTACAAGCCAATGCAAGAAAAATAAAGAGAAAAAAAGAAATATCAAAAGCATGAGCAAGAAAATGAATATCAAGAAAAGAAAAATGCAATGAAATGCAATATCAAAATTCTTGGCTATGGGAATTTGCAAGTAACTCCATCGGGGCTATGGACGCCTGGCTGGCAATGGAGCTAAATTTGTCTCCATTGCTGGATTCTGAAGATTACAATGATCATATGAGCCAAAATGAACCCACTTACACACACATGGGTAATGAAAGAATAAGTACCTTGATCCAGTTTGAGATTCTTCTTCCCTTTTGAGTTTACTTCCCAATTGCTAGAAATGTTCAATTGAATTTTCCAAAGGTTCTAAGTGTGGGTTGGGTCTCTATCTTTGAAAAGTTCAAGAACACTTATTCACATGGTGCTAAGTGTTGTGACAATCTTACATATCACCTTTTTGCAAATGGAAACCTCTATGCTTAGGGGAAAAGTTCATCCACTCTATACTTCTTACCATATCTCCCATTATCCTTCCTCCAATATCCATTACCCTATCTAACTTCATCAATATCTATAATCTTGCTTAACTTCATCCATATCCTCTAATCCATATCCCTTATCCTATCTATTAATTTCTTCTATCATCCAATGCTATCTACAATCTTGCTTCACTTAATCCATATCCCTTATCCTATCTATTCATATCTTCTATCATCTAGTGCTATCTATGATCTTGCTTCACTTCATCCATATCCCTTATCCTATCTATTCATATCTTCTATCATCCAATTCTTTCTACAATCTTTCTTCTCTATCCTATCTATTCAAATCTTCTATCATCCACTCTATTCTTGCTTCACCTCATCCATATCCTATCTATTCATATCTTCTATCATCCAGTTCTTTCTACAATCTTGCTTCACTCTAATCCATATCCCTCATCCTATCTATTCATTGCTTCTATTATCCAGTTCTTTCTACAATATTGCTTCGCTATCCTATCTATTCATATCTTCCATCATCTATCACTATCTATGATCTTGTTTCTCCTATCTATGTCCTATCTTCATCCATATCCCCTTTTCCATCCTTGATCTTGATCAAAACTATGGACAAAAATATCCATTTCCACCTCAATGGTTCATTCATCCATTCATAATGTTCCTTGTCTTTATATACATTGGGGAAACCAAATAAATATTTTTTCTAATCCAAAAAATCAAAATATCTAAAAACTCAAAAAAATCAAAATATCCAAAAAACTCAAAAAAAAAACTCAAAATATCGAAAAACTAAAAATAAAAAAATCAACAAAATCAAAAAAATAAAAGCATTAACACATGGACCATCCATCAAATCAATTCAACAACAGAAAAAAATCTCAAAGTCTACAATCAAACTGATCACATGTCTTGTTAATCAATTCATTACTCGAAATCAACATCAACATCAAACATGTCTTATACAAGGATAGGTACACTCAAAACCAGACAGATCAGTCTTATACAGGGTACTCACTCTTTGAAACCAGACATTCCTATCAATCATTGAGTCTTGTTAATCAATCCATCTATCAACATCAACATCAACATGTCTTATACAGAGATAGGTACACTCGAAACCAGACAGATCTGTCTTATATGGGGTACTCACTCTTTGAAACCAGACATTCTTATCAATCATCGAACAAATCAAAACAATGACATAGATCAGTATGACTTCTGGATTTTATTCTAGTTAGCCTTATCTTTATCAATTGATGGCAGTACATGTTTCACAAGTTATATTGTACATATCATATCCACCCATCTAAGACATCACCAGAAATTTGCAAATGCTTATCAATCCTGGACATACTTAGCGTAGTCACTGTTCTTGGTTTATCTAAATCAATTATCCAAATCATATCCCACCATGGCTTGGTGATCAGTATACATATCCATATCGAAATAGTATCAACAGCAAGGGGCAAAATCCTAGCCTTGCTAGGGGCATTTTGTCTTCAAGATTTTCAACATCAGACCAAACACATAGCAAGAAAACAAGGATTAGAATACCCAACAAATGACAAATGACAATGCAAGAAGGCTAGACATCATGGACTTGAACTGATATCAACTAAACAAAGATCTATTTGCCAGATGTTTTATTTGACAAGAATACATTTCCAATAGCATGCATGATTACTTATGGTTGTTAATTTTTTCTTATCATATCTCCTAAGTGACTCAAGGATGTCTCAATGACTAGAGAAGCAAGGAAGGAATGTGATGTTTTATTTGTCTTCTATCTGTGAGTGAAGTCTTTTATCATACAAATTTGTCCTATGAAGCAATCAGGTGGCATATCACTGAGGACATTTTAGATTTGTATGGGACAAAGGTTAACTCTTCTCTATTTACACAAGCAACACTCAAGTCATCTTGGTTCAATTATACCTCGATGCTTGTGTCATCTTGCAATATCAAAATCCATGTAAGTTATACTCAGGTCGTTATGGTTCAATTATACCATGATGCTTGTATCAACTTTCAACAAATCAAGGCTCGATGATGAAAACAAAGGAAGCACTGGCACTTTGATCATAATAGATGGCAACATTGAGAATGAGAATGCATATTAAGCTTTGCATTAGCTGCACATCATTATCATCTTAATCTTGCATTAGGTTGCACATCATTTTTAATCTTGCATTTAGTTGCACATCATTATCATTATCATACATCTCATTTTCAAGATATATCTCATAATCATCATCTAGTCACATTCATCATTGCATCCCTCACATGCATATCTATCATATCATCATGGAATATTTCTTCACTTTCATATCTTCATCATTCTTCCAAACTATCTTCATCATTCTTCCAAACTATCTTCTATCATATCTTCTATAGGATATATCATTCCTAAAACTAGATGTTTTGATCAGCTCTTATACAGGATATATCGTTCCTGAAACCAGATCTTTTGATCAGCTCTTCTACAGGATATATCATTTCTGAAACCAGATGTTTTGATCAGCTCTTATATAGGATATATCATTCCTGAAACTAGGCATTTTGATCGGTCTTATATAGGATATATCATTCGTGAAACCAGACGCTCGATCATCCATGTCTTATACAGGTGATATCATTCCTGAAACCAGATTCTCGATCATGCATCTCTTATACAGGCAATATCATTCCTAAAACCAAATGCTTGATCATCCATGTCTTATACAGGAGGTGTCATACCTGAAACCAGAATTGATCTTAATCTGATCAATCTTAATATCAATCTAATAAATCTTATCAAACCCATGCATGTCATCACTATCCACTCTTCTATCTTTCAAATAGCATTCTTCTTCTTTTGAGAGATCATTCATGCCTTTTGTGCATGAATGATCTCCCGAGGGGGCATTATCATATCAAATCTCGACATCAATTTCATATCAGTTTTATATCAAATTTTCATATCAAATCAATTCTTCATATCTGGAGCATCATCAATATCAATCTTCAAATATGGGGCATCATATCGACATTTCAACACACAACATCATATCGACAAATTTTGACATCATATCCAACAAATTATCTTTGAATCAACATGTGCTCACACATTAACTCAAAGAGGGGCAAAATGTAGACACATAAAAGTTGCACAATGAATTAAGTGAATTTTATTCATTTAATTATTCTTAAATCTTCTAATTAATTAAATTAAGATTTAATTAATATACCATTCTTCTATCTAAGCCATTTAATTAAATTCACATTTAATTAAATCCTCCTTCTAACCCATTTAATTAAATTTACATTTAATTAAAATCCCCCTTCTAGCCCATTTAATTAAATTTACATTTAATTAAAATCCCCCCACTTGCAAAATCCTACAAATGCAAGTTGCAACCACAATTGAAATAAATTAATTTTATTTTAATTAAATTCTAAAATCCCCCCACTTGCATTTTCCTACATCTCCCACTTGCCTTCTAAACCCCCTTCTAGATTCTTCTAATCACTTCTAAATTATCCTAACCCATCTCCTAAATATTGTGACATCCCTGAGCAAAGGGAAGTCACTTCTCAAACCCTCAAAGTCTTTGAAAACCATTAAAGTCTTTATGTCTTCAACAAGTTAACCTTGAAAGTCTTCCAAACCATTAATGGTTAACTCAACCTTCTTACATGGTTAGAGACTTTTTGCCTAACTCAAACTTCATCTAACCCAAGGGTCTCATCAAGCATTCATTGCTTTGACCATGGTTATCCCTTTAACCTTTGCACAAGATTTTACCTCTTGGGTAAAAGCTTTATCCATTGGATAACCCTAACCTATCCTTAACCCTTACCTCCTAAGGTAACCATGAGGTCTTCTCAAGCATTTAATGCTTCTTAAATCTCCTCTCAAACAACCTCTTGTTGACAATTGTCACCATTTCATTGGTGAGAATTGTGAACATGGATTGATTAACTTTCAATCCCGGCCCTTGTTAAGATTATCCAATCTTGACCATCCATTGCCCTATTTTCCCTATAAATAGAGCCCATTCCTTCTTCAAATCAAGTCCTTGTGCATCAAAATTATAGTCTCATAACATTAAGCATATTATCTCTCTTTGATAGAATAGCATGTTAGATCATTTTGATAGCATTGTAATCTTAGATATATCATGTTAATCTCATATCATGTCAGCTTCATCTTAGTATCATTTTTATACTAGTTCAAGCTTCATATCAATATCTTGCATCCTATCATCATCTAGTTTCATATCTAAATCATCACTAGGATCTTGGTTGCATTCCATTTAGATCTTAGAATCATAAATCTCATTCTTTAGGTTGTCATCTTAGAGAATCAAGTGCTCTTCCAAGCTGAGAGCCACCTTGAATCTTGAAGATCCTTGGAGATAGAGGAGCATGGAACGATATTAAAGAGTTTAGATTCATTTAACTTGTTTTGATTGATTTCTAACCTCTAATGCAATGTTTCATGTGTGTGTTTGAATTGTTTTCTCCTCTTGCAGGTTGATACCACATTTTTGACATACAAAACCAATCTAACTTCATTTTCTTCCACCTTTTCCTTCAACAAGTTATACTTGATAGATATGTGCTTTGTCTTAGAGTGAAATACCAAATTCTTTGATATGTCTATAGCAGTAAAGTTATCACAGTGAATAACTACTAGTCCATTGCAATGCACTTTTATGTTCTTCAACATTTTCTTCATCCATAGAAATTGTGTAAAGTTAGTAGAAGTAGCAACATACTCAACTTCAACAATAGATAAATAAGTACATGACTGTTTCTTGCTGATCCATGAAATAAGTTTCTTTCCAAGAAAGAAAGCTCCACCGGACGTACTTTTTCGGTTATCAACATCACCTGCCCAATCTAAATCTATATATGCACATAAAGTAAAATCATCATCTTTAGGGTACCACAAATCATATTTAGATGTTCCTTGTAAGTATCTAAAAATCCTTTTCACCGCACTCATGATTTTCTCTAGGATCACTTTGATATCTTGATGCAATGCAAACTGCATTCATTATATCCGGTCTAGTCTGAATCAAATATAGCAGACCTCCAATCATAGACTTGTATCTTGTAGGATTTACCAATGTAGATTCATCTTTCTTTGACAATTTATCACTTGTAACCATAGGAGTATTAACTGCTTTAGAATTCTCCATACCAAATTTATTCAACATCTCCCCAGCATACTTAGTTTGACAAATGAAGATACCTTTATCAGTCTGAGTAATTTGTAAACCTAAGAAAAATTTCATTTCCCCAATCATAGACATTTCAAATTCATTCTCCATATTGTTAAAAAATTCCATGCACAACTTATCTTCACCTCTAAAAATGATGTCATCAACAAAGACCTCAATAATTAGTATATCATCATCAGTGAATTTATAATATAGATTACTATCAGCATTACCTTTAGTGAAACCAAGTTTTAATATTTGTCCAACCTTGCATACCAAGCTCTAGGTGCCTGTTTCAATCCATATAAGGCTTTCTTTAATCCGCAAACTATATTGTTATCATTTGAAAGTGAAAAACCATTAGGTTGCTCAATATAAACTTCCTCATCAAGATCCCCATTCAGAAATGCACACTTAACATCAATCTGATAAATCTTGTAGTTTTTATGTGCACCATAGGTAAGAAATAATCTTACAGCTTCAATCCTAGCTATAGGTGCAAAAGTTTCACCATAATCAATTCCTTCCTTCTGAGAATATCCTTTACAAACCAATCTATCTTTATTCCTCACAACTTTTCCATCTTTATTTAATTTATTCCTAAAAACCCATTTAGTTCCAATAACATTCTTATTTTTAGGTCGGGGAACTAAAGTCCATGTGTTATTCTTTTCTATCTGATCTAATTCTTCTTCCATAGCTTTCATCCAACATTTATCTTTACATGCTTCAGTTACTGATACCAGTTCGACTTGAGAAATTAAACATACCTCATTAGCACAATGATTCAACCTTACATACCTAGGAGTCTTCTGAAAATCTTTGGTTATGTTGAATTGGCACATTATGTTCACCAACAAGTTCAGTCACTTATGCACAGTCACCAGTATACTGTTCACCGACAGGTTATATTATTCACCAGCACTGAGGATGACTTGTTATCATCTGGAGATCACTTGGTTATGTTGAAGACATGGTTTGGACACTTGGTTTTGATATTTTGGTTATTAGTCTAATCGGGTTGACATATTTGCTGTTACCGGCAAATTGGTCTAGGTTATGGATCGACATGCATTATCTATTCTAGATCAACATGACACATTATGGAGATGATTTAATTAATCGGATATTGTTTTAAATGTATTGAGCCGACATGATGCATCACATCTTGACTCATTTGTAATTGGTTTAATTTTAATATTCTTGGTAAGACAACCTACACATTTGGTCTTAGGCTTTGTATATATGTAAGATCTCATTTGTGAGATGATGAAAAGTAAGGAGAAGAAAGATAATGGTATATGGTATAAAGTTTTGTAACATGGTATGTGCGAATATTGAAGATCATATGAGCAGACCATAGAGAAGGTTCAAGGAAGGTTTGAAGGTGATTATCAGAGCTTAACCAGTATTGAATCCAGCATTGGAGATGCTACTTTGAGCAGTACATTATCATTGGATCTAACCATCCAATTGTAGTCAGCGTGACTCCTATTTTGTGATTGAGCAGTGAGTTGTAGGCGGTTGGCCTTTGTGCATGTGTAGACCTCATTTGTATACACATACTATCTGCAGTAGTATCATCTAATTGTGGGTAAGGTTTCCCACCATGGGTTTTCCCCTTACAAGGTTTCCATGTACAAATCTCTGTGTTATGTTTTGTGGATGATTGTTTCTCTTTATGTTCTATGCATTAAGTTTCACCGGTATTAATATTAACTGCTAATCTGTCAACCAACATTAAGTTTGGTTTACTGGTATTAAGTATCAAGTTTGATTAAGTTATATTTAGGTTGAAATTAATAGACAGCTGATTCATTCCCCCCTCTCATTTGCCTTCGGGTCCTAACAATTGGTATCAGAGCCAAGTCCTCTTTTGCATAAGTTTAACAGCTTGATGAGATTCTATGACAATAAACCTTTTTAGGAAGGACAGTCTGAAACTTGATGGAACAAACTATGGCATATGGAAGATCAAAATGGAGACACATCTGAATTGCATTGGAAGAGACATATGGGATGTTACAAAGAATGGCTACGTTGGTCCTACACTGAATCAACCTAATCCACCAATATTGGGTAAGGATGAAGAGTATGATTGCAAAGAAAGGGAAGCACTCTTGAGCGCCTTGTCAGATCAGCAAATCATTGGATTATCAGATCAATCTACTGCTAAATCTATTTCGGATAAATTGGAGACATTGAATGAAGGAGATACCATTGTCAAAATTGCAAAACTGGAATGCTTCTGGGTCAGGTATGAAAATCTGAAAATGGAAGAAGATGAAAGAATTTTTGCTTTTATGGAAAGGGTTAATGAAATTGTTTTGGGAATACAATGTTGTGGAGGATCCTTGAGTGAAGATGAAATTATTTCTAAATTTTTAATAGCATTGACACCGACATACAAAATGAAAGTAATTGCTATTAATGAGTTGAGAACAATGCCTAATACATCAGTATCTAGAGATACCTTGGTTGGAAAACTTTCAACATTTGAGCTTGAGAAATTTGGTCCTATTGCTACAATTAAAATAGATTTAGCCTTCAAAGTATCATCATCTGCAACATCATCATTATCATCTAACAAATCTGATTGGAAAGCACTTTATGCAAGAGAACTTGAAAATATCAGAAAAGAAAATAAAGAATTGGAAGAACTTGAAGCACTATTTACAAGGAAAATGCCTAAAGGTCCTATTGGAAGTAAGTATGAAGGTAAAGCACCATTTAAATGTTTTAACTGCAATAAAGTTAGTCATATGGCATCTACATGTCTTGATAGACATGCAAGATTGAGAGAAGAAGCTAAAAGGACATATAAACCTAACCCTGGATATCAGAGATACAAATTGAAGAAGAATATAGATAAATCATGTTACTATGCTGATGAAGGAGTTACTGATGATTTTGATGAAAAACCAATAGACAATGGATAGGCTTTTGTTGCAATAAAAGAAGATCAACCGACACCTACTATTCCATCGGTAGAGCAGACCCTAGCATCTAAAATTGAAGAAAATGATGAATGGATTATAGATTTTAGATGTTCACATCATATGAATGGTGATAAAAGTAAATTCTTATCTTTCTAGGAATACAATGGAGGTCTAGTAAGATTGGAGGTCTAGTAAGATTTGGGGATGATAAAGCTTGTTTGATCAGAGGAAAAGGCACTATATCTTTTGATGGTAAGCATAATACTGACAACGTTTATTATGTTGAAGGTTTAAAGAATAATCTTTTGAGTGTTGGTCAATTAGTTGAAAAGGGATTTCAGTTACAGTTCAAGAATGGTAAATGCAAAATCACAAATAGAAATGGTTTGAAGATTGCAACCGGTAATCAGACTAGAGGTAATATCTTTCATTTGAATAACAATGAAAAGACATGCTTGGTTGCACATATTGATGAAAGTTGGTTATAGCATAAAAGACTTTGTCATGTGAATTTTGATTGCATTATAAAGATCAGTTCATCTAAGGTAGTAAGGGATTTACCTAAGATTGTAAAACCTCATAATCTGGTATGTAAGGAATGTCAAATGGGAAAGCAAGTTAGAACAGCTTTTAAGAGTATTTCTAAGAAATCCAATAATGTTCTTGATTTAATCCATATTGACTTGTGTGGTCCGGAAAGAACAAGAAGTCTATAGGCAGATAGACACTTTATGCTAATCATTGATGATTATTCTAGAATGTGTTGGGTTACTTTTCTCAAGGAGAAATCAGAAGCTTTTGGGAAATTAAAATTATTCAAAGCAATGGTAGAGAATGAAACCGGTAAGAAAATCAAATGTTTAAGATTAGATCAAGGAGGTGAATTCACATCTAAGGAGTTTAATACATTTTGTGAAGTGAATGGAATTAGAAGACAACTATCAGCAACCCAGACACCTCAGCAAAAGTGAGTTGTGGAAAGGAAGAACATAACTATTCTGGGTGTAGCTAGAAGCATGATATGAGAAGCAAATCTACCTCATGTGTACTGGAGAGAAGTAGTGAATACAACGGTTTACCCTTTTAACAGAGTTCACATCAAAGGTGAGACCGGTAAGAGCCCTTATGAACTATGGTTTGGTAATACTCCTACTCTTAAATATTTCAGAATATTTGGAAGAAAATGCTACACTAGGAGAGATGAGTATATTGGTAAATTTGATCCTAGAAGTGATGAAGGAATATTTCTTGGTTATTCATCTAAGAGAAAAGCATATAGATGTTTTAATAAAAGATTGCAGAAAATCATTGAGAGTGCAAATGTGAAGTTAGATGAACAATTTAGAGGAAATTCAAGGTCTATGGATTCTGAAATGATAGTTGAGATGATCATAAATGAACCTATACAGAGTGCACCGGTACAGAGTGTGGATCCAGTCACACTGGCATCATCAGAGAGTTCCACAGTGATTGAAGAACAACAACAAGTGAACACACCCAGGTATGTAAGACTGAATCACTCTAAAAGTCATATAATTGGGAATAAGTATCAAGGTGTTATGACAAGAGGAAGACTGGCAAATGAAGAGGTATGTTTAATTTCTCAAAATGAACCAACATCTATTACTGAGGCATGTGAAGACAAACATTGGATTAAAGCTATGGAAGATGAATTAGAACAAATTGAAAAGAACAATACATGGACATTAGTTCCCCAACCTAAAACAAAAATGTAATTGGAACTAAATGGGTATTTAGAAATAAACTTAATGAAGATGGTAAGGTAATCAGAAACAAAGCATTATTAGTGTGTAAAGGATATTCACAGAAAGAGGGAACTGATTACAATGAAACCTTTGCACCGGTAGCTATAATTGAGGTAGCCAAATTATTTCTTCCATTTGCAGCCCACAAGAACTATAAAGTATATCAAATGGATGTAAAATGTGCATTTCTGAATGGTGATCTTGAAGAGGAAGTTTACATTGAACGAACTGATGGATATTCATTGACAAATGATAAAGATATGGTTTACAGATTAAGGAAAGCTTTGTATGGATTGAAGCAAGCTCCTAGAGCTTGGTATGTTAGATTGGACAAATATCTTTTGAAGCTTGGTTACACTAAAGGTAATGCTGATAACAACTTATATTTCAAAGTGACTAATAAAGACATCTTGGTTATTGAAGTTTTTGTTGATGATATCATTTTTGGAGGAGAAAATGGATTATGTAAAGACTTTGCTAATAAGATGCAGGAAGAATTTGAAATGTCTATGATTGGAGAGAGATAAATTCCTTTTATGATTGCAAATTTCACAGACTGATAAATGTATATTCATATGTCAAACAAAATACTTGAAGGAACTATTGAAAAAATTTGGTATGGAAAATTCCAAACCAGTAAGTACTCCTATGACTACAATTGAGAAACTGACATTGAAGGATGATTCAGCTCCTATTAATCTGACAAAATACAAATCTATGATTGAAGGTTTAATGTATTTGACACAAACAAGACCTAATATAATGAATGAAGTATGCAATGTTTCAAGATTTAAGAGTAATCCTAAAGAAAATCATGAATTAGCAGTGAAAAGGATTTTCCGGTATCTACAAGGCACAACAAATCTTGGTTTATGGTATCCTAAAGATGAAAGTTTTAATTTATGTGCATACACCAATGCAAATTGGGCAAGAGATGTAGATGATAGAAAGAGCACCACCGACGAGGCATTCTTTCTTGGTAGCAGATTGATTTCATGGTTGAGCAAGAAACAAAGTTGTACATCATTATCAACAACAGAATCAGAATATGTTGCAACAACAACTAATTGTACTCAAGTATTATGGCTTAAGCAAATATTGAAGGACATAAAGGTAAAATGCAAAGAACATATAATAATTTATTGTGATAATTTAGCAACAATTGATATATCTAAGAATCCGGTATTTCACTCTAAGACTAAACATGTTTCTATCAAATATAATTTTCTGAAAGAAAATGTTGAAGCAAAAGAAGTAAGATTGGTTTATGTGAATACTATAGAGCAGATTGCTGATATCTTTACTAAGCCTTTACCTAAGGAAACTTTTGAATATCTCAAAGAGCAGCTTGGGGTAATACCCTCAATGATAGAGACTTAGATAGTTGATGACTGGCATCAAACTGACAGAATTAACAAAGA
Organism: Cryptomeria japonica; assembly: GCF_030272615.1. Lineage (NCBI taxonomy): Eukaryota > Viridiplantae > Streptophyta > Pinopsida > Cupressales > Cupressaceae > Cryptomeria > Cryptomeria japonica. The sequence goes on from NC_081413.1 coordinate 284,546,563, forward strand.
AACATTTTTCCGACTTTGATGGAGGAGAGCTACTTCTCAGGGGGAGTAGTTGGTTAAAATAATTGGTTATTGTAATTTAGGTGTATGTTCTGGTATTTGTATTGATTTAGCATTTGATGTCAAAGGGGGATAGATATCTATGGAAAACATTAACATTATCCTATGGAGATAGAGATTATTCATTGGGGGAGAGATATATACTCTCTTCATTTATATTTTGATTTCTGGTATTGATCTATTCTGGAGATTGTTGGTTTTTGGTTTTTGGCATTCTGTTTTGGCACTTAGATGTTTTTCCATCTTGTGTTGCCATCAATGAAAAAGGGGGAGATTTTTGGTATTATGGATGTGTTGCATTGGTTTTGTCATTGATGTCAACAATTATCCTTATGGAGATCTTTGGTTATGTTGAACCAACACATTATGTTCACCGACAAGTTCAGTGACTTATGCACAGTCATCGGTGTACTGTTCACCGACAGGTTATATTATTCATCGACACTGAGGATTACTTGTTATCATCTGGAGATCACTTGGTTATGTCGAAGACATGGTTTGGACACTTGGTATTGGTATTTTGGTTATTGGTCTAATCGGGTTGACATATTCGTTGTTACTGACAAATTGGTCTAGGTTATGGACCAACATGCATTATCTATTCCAGATCAGCACGACACGTTATGGAGATGATTTAATTAATTGGATATTGTTGTAAATGTATCAAGCCGACATGATGCATCACATCTTGACTCATTTGTAATTGGTTTAATTGTAATATTCTTTGTAAGATGACCTACACATTTGGTGTTAGGCTTTGGTATATATGTAAGATCTCATTTGTGAGATGATGAAAAGTAAGGAGAAGAAAGATAACGATATATGGTATAAGGTTTTGTAACATGGTATGTGTGAATATTGAAGATCATATGAGCAAACCATAGAGAAGGTTCAAGGAAGATTTGAAGGTGATTATTTGATCTTAAAAGGTACTGAATCCAGATTGGAGATGCTACTTTGAGAAATACATTATCATTGGATCTAACCATCCAATTGTAGTCAATGTGGATCATATTTTGTGATTGAGCAGTGAGCTCTAGGCGGTTGGCCTTTCTACATGTGTAGACCCCATTTGTATACACATACTATTTGTAGTAGTATAATCTAATTGTGGGTTCCCATCATGGTTTTTCCCCTTGCAAGGTTTCCACATACAAATCTCTATGTTATGTGTTGTGGATGATTGTTTCTCTTTCTGTTCTATGCATTAAGTTTCACCGATATTAATATTAACTCCTAATCTCTCAACCAAAATTAAGTTTGGTTTACTGGTATTAAGTATCAAGTTTGATTAAGCTATATTTGGGTTGAAATTAATAAACAACTAATTCAGCCCCCCCCCCCCCCCTTTCAGTTGCCTTTGGGTCCTAACAGTTGGACCACACAAATCAATATGAATAAGATCAAGAACATCATTAGGTTTTTCTTGTATACTCTTAAAAGAAGTTTTGACCTGTTTTCCCATTTGACATTCTTTACATACCGGATTATAGGGCTTCACAATCTTAGGTATATCTCTAACTGCCTTAGTTGAACTAATCTTTACCATGCAATCAAAATTCACATGATATATCCTTTTATGTGAAAGCCAACTCTCATTAATTTGTGCAGTCAAACATGTCTTCTCACTAGAATTCAAATGAAATATATTACCTTTTATTTGAGTACTAGTTGCAATCTCCAATCCAGATCTATTAACGATCTTGCATTTTCTATCATTGAATTGTAATTGAAATCCCTTATCTACCAATGGTCTTACACTCAAAATATTATGCCTTAAACCTTCAACATAATAAATATTATCAATATTGTGCTTACTATCTAATGATATAGTTCCTCTTCCTTTGATCATGCATGCTTTTTCATCTCCAAATCTAACCAGACCGACATCAAATTCTTGCAAAGATAGAAAATTCATTTTATCTCTAGTCACATAATGTGAACATCCACTGTCTATTACCAATCATCCTTATCTTCAATTTTAGTAGCAAGGGCCTTTACTTCAAGTAGATTCTCTTCTAGTGCCCGATCATCTTCCTTGATAGCTAGGAACACCCATTCCTTTCCATTGGCAGAACCACTAGCAGAGTCTTGTGTCGGTTCATCATCAGAATCAGTCACACCTTTGTCATCCACAAAGTAACATGATTTATCTCTATTTTTCATGTACTTATGCTTGTTCTGATATCTAGGGTTAGGCTTAAAATATCTTCTAGCTCTTTCTTCAAATCTTGAATTCTTTTCAGGACATATAGATGAAAATGACCTATCTTATTACATGCAAAACATTTAAAAGGCGATTTTCCTTCATACTTACTTCCTACCGGTCCTTTAGGTACTCTTCTAGCAAATAGGGCTTCAAGTTGCTCAAATTATTCATCTTCTCTCTTCATATCATCCAATTCCTTTGCATATAAGACTTTCCAATCTTGCTTTCTGGTTGATGATGTAAATGCATGAAAACTAGGTTCAAACTTCACAGTGCCAGAAGGTCCAAATTCTTCAAGCTCAAAATCAGATAATTTCCCAACCAAGGTATCCCTATTGACAAAAGTATTAGCCATTGTTCTTAATTCATTAACTGCAATAGTGTTCATCTTATAAGACAATGGTAAAGCTCTCAGAACTTTAGAAACTATTTCATCTTCACTCAAAGATCCACCACAACATTGAATTCCCATGACAATTTCATTTACCCTTTCCATAAATGTAGTAATCCTTTCATTTCCTTCCATCTTCAAATTTTCATATCTCACCTTGAAACCATCAAGTTTAGCAATCTTAAGAGTAGGGTCACCTTAATTAAGAGTCTCCAACTTGTCCCATATAGCTTTTGTTGATGATTTGTCAGTCAATCCCATTATTTGATGATCAAAAAGTGCACACAAGAGGGATTCTCTAGCTCTACAATAATTTTCAAGCTCCTTATCCAAGTTTGCAAGAGGAGGATTTTTAGATGCCGGATTAAAATGAGTAACCCCATTCTCAGTGATCTCCCAAATTTCCTTACCAAGACATCTCAGATGAGTCTCCATCTGAATCTTCCATACTTTGTAATTTGTTCCATCAAGCCTAGAAATTTCTCTCTGAAAGATAGCTGCAGATGAAGTAGATGAACTTGAACTGTTAGATGCCATAGGATCTTCCTCAAGCAGTCAAGCTTCTGTAGAGAGGACCAGAGCTCTGATACCAATTGTTAGACAATTCAAATAACTGAAAGACAACTGAGAGGGGGGGGGGGGTGAATCAGTTGTCACTAGATTACCAGAACATTAACCAATTAAAAATTTATTATCAGAACACATAATATCAATACCTGAATACATAAACCAATTACCAAAATAGAAAATATACCAATTAAGAACAACCAATAATTAGAGAATAGATACCAACCACATGACACCAATATTTGTACGTGGAAAACTTGGTAAAGGGAAAAACCACGGAGGGAAGCCTACCCATAGTCAGATAATACTTCTGCAATAAGTATGTAATTACAAATTGAGGGGCCTGACCTTACAGGAAGGCCAATAGCCTAGAGAACACTTCTCATTACAAAAGGAGTCTCACTAACTACATAGAAATCCAGACTACAATCTAGAAGGAAGAATGAACTGCAATAATAGCATCTCCTATGCCTGAGTCCAGTTCCATTTAATCTCAATATCAAAGGTCTTAAACCTCTTGCATAAACCCAACTCGATCACCTATGATCGACCAAATCCTCTACATGAATGATTATTACATTTTTCACTTGCATACCATCATCAAGATCTACAATGAGATCATACACATATACATACAAACCCTTGACCATAAACAATAAGGTTGGCCACCAGACAATAAACCAATTACATAATTATAAAACATGTCATCTTGAGACCAAACAAATATCATCCAACCCATAATAAATCCCAGAAATACATCGCGAAGACCAAACAACACATTACATTAAGTCAGTCCCAAAGCTAGATATAACCGGACCCAATTTAGGTCCACACACGCTAAAGAAATGATCCCAATCAACTAATTCTCAAACACAATCACCATCAGCATCTTGAATCTCTACTAGAATCTATACCAACACCACTTATGCATAGTATCAAAAGATCTTCAAAAAAGCTCTGCCGGTGAACCCTCACCAGATCAATAAACTAGACTTACCAGCATACAAGATAGCATCCAATCACCAAATCAATACCAACTGACTGAATATGAATCTGAGTAGCATGAATAGAAGATCTAAGCCAATTCCATAAGCCAAAGCACACTGGAGTATACTAGATCAACATGATCTAATCCAACTAGAAAACAAACAACCTATCGGGACCAAAAAGGATACCCGTAAACAACCAAAGCAACTAGTGTTGACATCAATGAAAAACATAAATACAACACATAATCAATTCCTCCAAATTTCTAACACAAACAAACTGCATTGATAGCAGTGGGAGTTGATAGTAATATCAACTGCCCATGTTGAAAAAATCCATGTGAATGGAGGCGAATACCCCACATAACCTATGCATGAATAAATGCAGTGGGAGTCGATGTGTAGGATCAACTAAGCTTTTGCCTAGACAACCAAATTCATGGAGTTTGAAGCAAATTACGACTGTATTGTTAACTGAGTCTACGTGGTAGGATTGAATACCACATGCCATACAAATTCTTTAAGACCGTTAGACTTGTTGCCCTAGTGGTATAACTAATAGTTGGAATGAGCCCGAAACTAGGAGAAATTTTAGTTCAAAAACTAGCATAAATATAGACTGTTGTTTTGGTAAAATAGAGAAAAAATGCTGGTATTGGAAACAGGGAGAAATATGCAGAGAACATATATGATGGAACAAATAATAGAGAATGGAAATGAGAATAGAGAATAGAGAAGGAGATTAGAGAATAGAGAGGAAAGAACACAGGATTTGAAAAACATAGAGGAAGAAAAGCATTGGAAATCTAGGAGTATTGTCATCAGAACAAGAAGAAGATTAACATTGATCATATCAGAATTGGCTTAAATTTTAGAGGTAGGCTCTTTAACGATAAATAGTTTATTATCTTGAGATTTATTTGTTTCTAGATCATTAAGGAAGAAAAAATTTAAACTTCTGAATTAGTTCCTTGCATTAGAAGTCATGATGATTATTTGAGATTTCATTTGAAAAAGCCATATGGTATGTGCATTATGAATTATCATTTTATTTAATACCCGCTATGGAAGATTACTAAATTTAGTGAGTTGAATTCATAATCATAGAAAACACATGTTAGTATCCAACTAAATATGTTATTCGAGAAAGAAAATTAGATAATCAAAAACATGTAGAAAGATAGAGAATTTATGTATTCTAAACTTGGAAATTTGAAACCATAGAAAATAGAACACACGTTAATGTATGAACACGCTATTTGTATTTTATGAGAAATAGATAAAAGAATATTACTCATTTTCTATTCGATTATATGTAAAGATAGATACATGTGTTACACCTTCTTATTTTTAATTCTTGTCCTTGATTTAGTTGAAAAGATAGAAGCGAAAGATTGTTTCTTCTATATCTATTTAACAAAAGATTGTTTCTTCTATATCTATTTAACAAAAGAGTGTCTTCTTTTATATTCATTTTTGATATCTTACAAACAATAGGAAATATAGGTATGTTTGTGTTTGTGGGGAAATTTACCTTCCAGGACGGGTGCCGAATGTGGAATTATAGAGAGAATAGTTTGCTTTTCCAAACTATATTTTATTTCTATGCATGACATTATACTCGGCCGAGTAACTTATTGACCATTGAAATAGATGGATATATTTATTTACACTCTCTACCATATCCTTGAATGATCTTTCTTGTTTCTAAATGGAATTAGAAAATTGAAAATGCATGTATCGTTCTAGGCATGCACCAGATTCCATCTTGTCTATCGAATTCTTTTTGCTAAGCATTTCGTGTAGGGTCGGTAATTCTTGATTAACCAAGAATTCTAGGGAAGTGTAAGCTTCAAGGTTGGGTGGAAAAAGCACCTGAATCTTGTTCTCATCTTCATTCTAAGTGTATACACCTAAAAAATGGTCTGAAGATAATTAATTAAATAAGCAATTATTTAATTAATCCCCCTTCCTAATTTAATTAAATTCACTAAATAATTTGATTAAATTCCCCCTTTCATCTATTTATTAATAAATCTAAGGATTTATTTAATAGGTTCATTTTCATAATCCCTTTTGATTAATTATTTCAAATTAATTAATTTCACCCCCATCTTCAATTAACTCTTCTAATCTTCTAATTAATTAAAACAAATCAATTTATGAGTTGTTGAGAATTGATTAGTCTTATTTGAATTTCAAATTCAAATTCTCCTAACTTTTAACCACTTAACCTAACCACCTCTAACCTAACCCATTCTATCTAACCTTGGGTTTAATTAACCCCATCTTAGCTTGCACAACCTAACCACTGTGTCCCCTTTCCTTGGACACTTTGCCCTCTCATGAACAAAGCTTCTTGAAACTTGTCACCATAGAGATGGCACATGTTCCCTTTCATCCAACCTTTCTAGAAGCTTCTTGACACTTGTCACCATAGAGATGACAAATGTTCCCTTTCATCCAACCTCTTTTCCAACCTCCTCCAATTTCACCATTGATATCTTTAGACTTAATCTTGATAGTTGATTCCTGCCACCTCACCCTTGGCCTTGGAAATCCTATAAATAGATCCCATTTTGGAGCAAAAATCATCCCATCTCATTTGCATTTCAGGCATTCTTACTATAGGCATAATAGCTCTTAGTTTATCATTTGAGCATTGTTATAATAGCATAATTACATCATTTTAACATATTTTATTGCATAATCAAGGAATCATGTAGCTTAATCATTATCATTGCTAGCTTAAATGCATCATTTATCATATAAATCCTCCATCTAGGTGTAGTCAAGTCACTAGAATTTGCCTAATCAGATCTGAGAGCAAAATTCATACTCACATTTACTAGGAGGCGATAGATCGCTTAGCTATGGTTTTATCTTTCTTTGCTTTAAATTCATTAACCATGCTTGTAATGATCTATTAAGTATTTTGTGTTGCAGCTGCAGGTACACTTCATAGGCATGACACTAAGTATTGCATTGAAGATAGCTTTGGATTGCAGATTAATGGACGCATCTCATCCTTTACTTTATATTTTCCTTGTTATTTGAACTTAAGGCATTTTAAAGGCCTAAGTATTGTATGTAGATATGATTGAGATACTACTTACATTTTCTTAGTGAATAAAGAATCTTTACCTCTTAATAGAAATCTCGTGTTTATTGTGATATCATTGGAATGATCATTTAGAGTTAAGGATGTAATAGTGGAAGTAATAGACTTATTAAGGGAATTATAAGCTTATTTAAGAATAAAGAGTGATGTCATGGAAATGGAGACAAGGCAACAACAAAGTTCAATGTTAATAAGTTAGTTTCAACCATAAAAACAAAACAAAGAACTAAAAACCATTCCAAACATATCAAAAGAGATTTCAAAAAAGCATGAAAGAAGTTTAACAAAATAAAAGAAAGGAGAAGAGCCTCCCTAAGATGCTTCCATGATGCCTTTTGATGCTTCTCCCTTGTTTCTCCCCTCTCCAAGTCCCAAATGAGTGTGGCTCTCAGCTTTTAGCACTATCCATGGATGCCATATGGAGATTCAAGATGGTTGAATATGATAAACAAATGCTATGCAAGTGTAGATAGTGATGCTATGAAAAAGCTCTATGCTAATGTCAGTATAACAACAATACTCTAATGCTTCCTCTTTGCTTGAGGAGAAGGGTTCTATTTATAGAAGAAATGGGGAAATGAAGGGTTAAGATTGAGTAATCTTAACAAGGGTTAGGATTGAAAGATATTCAATCCATGTGAGACTTTCAACCCAATCCCATGTTGACAAGTGTCACCATGAGGAGGCTTGAGAGGAGAGATAAGGAGCATTAAATGCTTGAGGGGACATGATGGTTACCCTAGTCAAAGAAATAAATGCTTTGAAGAGACACATGGGTTACATGAGGGTTAAGTTAGGGGTCAAAGTCCTTAACCATGGGTGCAAGTGGAATTAACCATTAATGGTCATGTAAGAGCCATAAGTGGTTTGGAAGACTTTAGAGGTTAATTTGTTGAACACACAAAGCATTAATTGATTTTCAAAGACTTTGGAGTCTTTGAGAAGTGACTTCAATTTGCTTAGGAATGTGACAATATTTAGGGGATGGATTAGGTTAATTAGGAAAGGTTTAGAAGAATCTAGAAGGGGTTTAGGCATGCAAGTGGGAGGAATTTTGGTATTTTCAATTAAAATAAAATCATTTATTTCAATTAAATGGTGTAATTTGTATTTGGATAAATATTCAAATAAATATTAATTTATTTAAATGAGAAAAAGGAAGATAAAGCATTAAAATGCTTGAAGACTTTGAGGGAAACCATTAAAGGCTTGAAGACTTTAAGGAAAGCAATTAAAGTTTTAAGAAGACTTTAAGGGAAGCCATTAAGTTTGAAAACTTTAAGGGAAACCATTAAAGGCTTAAGAAGACTATAGAAGGAAGCCATCAAGTTTGAAGACTTTAAAGCCATTAAGTTTCAAGTGGGTGAGGATAAATAAGATTTTAGATAAATAATTTATTTAAAATAGTTATTTATTTAAAATAATTGTGCAACTTGCATTTGGAGGATAAAGGTGATTTAAATAAATTATTTATTTAAAATAATTGTGCAACTTGCATTTGTAGGAAAATGCAAGTGGGTGGAGGATAAAGGTGATTTAAATAAATGATTTGTTTAAAATAGTTGTGCAACTTGCATTTGTAGGAAAATACAAGTGGGTGGAGGATAAAGGTGATTTAAATAAATGTTAATTTATTTAAATGTGAGAGGTGGGATTTTGGGGCAATTTAAATAAATATTAATTTATTTAAATGTGAGAGAAGATTTTAATTAAATAAATATGATTTATTTATTTAATTAATGGTCTGAATTTGGTTAAGTGAATTAAATCTAATAAATTGAATAATTTATTTAATTAACAGGAGAAGAGGGTTAAGATGAATTAATTAAATATATTAATTAAATTAATTATTGATTGATGGTTAAATAATCAAATAAATACTAAATATTCATTTTAATTAAGTGGACAAATTTATGTGATTACAAGGAGTATTTCGTTTTATTATTTAATTTAAAAGGTTTTTTGTCTTTACATTTTGGTATCAGAGATATAGGTTGATAACACTAGGGCCTATGAGCCACTTCACTAATTAAACCTTGAGCGTAACAACTTTTTGTTGAAATTCAGAGAGAAATGGTGCGAACAAAGAAAATGGCTCACAAATCCTTTGCAGGAAATGCACAATACCTGTGAGTCAAGAAGGATCCCGTAGCTTTTTCAAGATTTGTTGATGGTAACCACTTTGGAGGAGGAGGATGGTTAAGTGAGGAGGAAATTTTCCATCTTGTGAAGGAACAAGATCATGACATTCCAAATGAAGGGAAAAAGGAACCAACTCTTGAACCAAACAGGAAAGAAATAACTAATCATGCTGAGAAGGGAAAGGGAACCTCACCTACCGAATTTCTTGGAAACAAGACTAGTCTGACTATCCCTATCAAGGAGATGAAAGGAAATGAAGAACATATATATGAGCATCTTCCTTTTGAGTTGATTATAATTAGTTCATATGAGTCATAAGGATATATAACCCATTGACTCCACGAGTAAAGATATAAATTTATGTGATATCATTTATGAACAATCGATAAATAAAGTCACTATTTTATAAATCAGCATGGTGCCATAATAGGTGGAAGAAGAGTATCTCTATCATGTCCAAAATTTAGGGCAAGAACGGGATAAATATATATATATATATATATATATATATATATATATATATATATATATATATACAGCATAACTTTTAAAACATTTAACTCGACAATACTAAATGCGACATCATGTTTTGTCTTAACTAAGTTTGAGTTAACTTAAAACCCTAACTCAAGTAAACGAGATTAATATAGAATTAAATGCGGAATACCATGAGAATATATTTATTAACTCATCAAGTTGGTTAATAGTTATTTAAAATCAAAACTCCCTAAAACAATTGGTGAGGATATTATTAATCTCCAAGAAGTCCATATTATCTAAAATTCATTTTAAATCAATAATTAAAATAGTTGATTAAAGTGTCAATTAATTTCTTAATAAATGTCTCCCATAAGTTTATTTTTATTAAAATCAAAAGAAAACAATCCTTTTCTTTTATAGTTCCATGATTGACAACCAACTCTTAATTAAATAGTTGGTTTACCATTCGTCCTATAAACAACCTTATTATTAATTGTTTAAAAATAAAATAAACATTAATACACATTATGTATCCTAAAATATCTTTATTATATGTAACTAAATTAGATATATTTTTCCTTAGCAAATATTAATACAACGTACTCATTATCGTTCAAATATTTTAACTCTTAGAAAACCCATTAATATCTAATATCTACACCATTCTAATATGTTTTGCAAGGGGGGTGCTCGGGCATTTTGTGCAGGGTCAGCGGCGTTTTTTTCCCCAGCGGGCTGAATGTGGAAGAGGCGGCGGGTGTGTCGGGCGCCGCCCACTGTGTGGCCACACAGTGGTGGCGTTTCGGCATCGCCCACTGTGTGATCACACAGTGGCGGCGTTTCGGCGCCGCGCATTGTGTGTTCACACAGAGGGGTGCGGCCCGAAACCCATGGTAAACAAATTTTTTTTTAAACAAAGTTTTAATAAGTAATTTTTTTTTTCTTTTTCTTTTTAAATTAATTAATATATATATATATATATAATTACAGGCATAGTATTTTTTTTATTTTTTTAAACCTAAATGTAGTGTTTATATATATATATGCATCTGAACTCAGTAATCTCTTCTGTACAAAATATATAGGGATTTTAAATTTATTTTTAAAGCCTACACAGTTGATTTAATAGTAATCTGATTTTCAGCAAGAATAAATATACATTTGTTTTTTTTGTTTGTTTACTTACTGTAAAAATAAGGTATAGAACATAATATAATATACTTAAAACAACAACCATAGAACTATTTGTTTCAATAAATCTGGTTATCTATAGATTTTATATGCTGCAATAAGTAAATAACAGAGTTTAATAATTTTAACAACGACTATATACAAATGCAATTAACTATGTGATTTTATTTTCTGCAACTTAATATAATGACAGATTCCAACAACAACTTTAATCATCTAGAATCCTTTAACTTTAACCATGCGATAGGATTTAAACTGAAACATTTATATTCGAAAACAACATGCATGCAATCATTAAATCTTTTTTTTTGTAATAGGATTTAAGCTGAAACATCTATATTTAAAACAACATGCATGCAATCATTAAATCATTTCTTTATTTCCTTGGTTTATTTCATAAACATAAAGGAATTAAAATCAATTTCTTGTCGTTCAAAACTTTATATTCTCAACAAAGATTAAATTTAAAAACAAAAGAAACTCTTAGGAGCTAATTCCAGAATTATTCACTTCATTGCTACAGAATCTAAATTTCTATATTTCTTTAATATACTTTTAAAAGACTTGTCATTTTACAAATAGGTCTCTCATTATTAATAAATGAGGACTCTTTCAAATAAATCATTACATATACAAATAATTTTCTGCACAAAACTCCTGCAACCCTCCACTTGTCCTAATCCTTTTCTTCCGACAACCTGCATTTTAAATCAAAGCTATGACCATGGAGTGCTCACCTCCCAGCCTAGGCTAATTGGTAGCCACCCCTGAGCTCGGAGAACCAAGCCCTAGACGGGAAACAAACATGCAAACACATAGAAGGCAGAATACACACAGATTTCAAACACACTCCCATCTTGGCTACACTACACCACACTTTGGTGATGACCTTTTTAAGGGTGGTAGTGGACCAATACCCTGAGGAGAACTGCAAGTATGGAAAACATATAGCCACCTCATGGCACAACAAATACATCAAGAATTTTCAACCCCTTATTCCTTATGCCCCCCAAGGCATTCTAGCCTTATATCCCTCCTTATGACCCCCATTGCACAAATGGGCCTCACACAAAAATCCCTTGTGATCACTCTCATAACGAGAGTGTCTCACTCGAGGGTTGTCATTGCTACCACAGACAAGATCCTCCTCTCTCCCAAGAGTAAGAGGTCTTAAAGACTCCCACAAACATATACAAAACAAAATACAAATACCAAATGAAATACCCAAACAAAACATACAAGGAAACAAATTTCTTACACCAACATACTTTCAAACACATGCAAAAAGAAGTCATTTTAAGAAGAATGTAACCAACCTTAATCTGCCCAAGGTAGGATAGTATAGTTGAGGAAGAGCTGCCCAAATCCACGGATCTTCTCCTTCTACCCTTAGCCAAATTTTACTATTCAAAACTATTCTATCTTTTTTTTCAAAAATTTCTCTTGTCTCCCAAAATGGAGAGTGGGTGATTACTCTCAAATTTTCAAATTCTTGCTTAAGAAGCTCCTTCTCTCAGTTCTCACAAGTTTCTAAAAACTAAAGAGGAAGGTAAGACAGAATGGGAAAGAAAACTCTCATTCGAATAGGAAAGTTTACAACTAGGTTCAAACTTCTAATTTCAATTTTCGCACAACTCAGAAAAGTCAAATTTTAGAATGTCTAAAAGGTCACTTAGGAGTAGAAACTTGCCTAAAATTACCCCTAACCCTTAGGTATACCTTATGGGCTTTAGGAAACCCTATTAAACTACCCCTAGGTGTTCATTTAACCCATTTTAAACCCCTCTGAAGTTTATTTTCGGGTCAAACCTATGTTGACCACCCCAAAGATTCTTTACCCAAGGTATTTATGACATCACGTTACATTAATTGAAAAAGCTATAGTTGAACACTTTCCCACCAAGAGATAAAAATTAAATTTAAACTTAAATCCACACATGTGTCAAGTGACACAAAGAAAACACTTTTACAATTTAATACATGAAATCGTCTCTTGTGGATTTTACACAAGTAAATTAAATACACTTAACACACATGCAAGATATACTGTTACGAATAAAATACAACACAAACGGGGTGTTGTCTCTCCAAATAGACAACCCCTGGCTTACGAACATACATAAGTTTAGGTTTGGTTCTCCATAAATTTTCCATGGTCACATGGATAACTTCCTGCGCATCTCAATTTATACATTAGTACTTTCAAATATCCACATATATTATAATTCCAAGGAATAATAATACGCATCATCACTTGCATACAATTTACATCTGAACAAATTAAATACATCTTTTATCCAAGTAATTTCACCTAAGCAATTCATCCTAATTCACAAAACTTAAACATACATCATAGTTCTATTATCATAGTCAAGTCCTGCAAATTCAATATCGACATATATCACCGCAATTTCATCTTATTCAAAAATCATGTAGTGTTCTATCTCATAAGCATAGAAATAAATCATCAATATATAGAAATGTTATGCAAATCTTGAAATCATATAAGTTCTAAATTCCAAATTGCATCAAACTAAAGTATCCATAATAGTCTAAATATAAAAATCACTGAAATGTCAGACTGAGTCGAGGTGAGGCCTCACACCCTCCCCCTCTAGGCATGAACTTCCTCCTAGAGTTCATCAAAGAGGTGGGGGTACTCTGATCTCATACATGCTGCGTCCTCCCATGAAGCCATAACCTCATCATAACAATCCCACTGGACCCTAACCTGGTCCAGCTCTCGACCTCGAAGGGCCAGCGTCTGACATGCCAAAATGCGAATGGGCTCCAAAGCTAGCTGCCCATCCGACTCCACCTGCAAGGCATCCCAATCTAAAATATGAGACTCATCATAGATATATTTTCTCAAAACTGATACATGAAACACATCGTGGATGCGTGACAGGCTAGGTGGCAATGCTAAATGGTAGGCAACTGGGCCTATCCTCTCAAGAATCTCAAAAGGTCCTACAAAGCGAGGTGCAAGCTTAGAACCCTTTCCGTAACAGATTGGACTCTTATGCGGTCGCACTCTCAAGAAGACTCTATCTCCAACCAAGTAGCTACGATCTATCCTCTTTGCATCAACATATTTCTTCTATCTATCCTGAGCCTCTCTAAGACGCTGCCTAATCAAATCCACCTGTTGTTCCATATCCCGAACTATCTCAAGACCAATAGCAACTCTGTCATCTATGTGATCCCAACTCAAGGGCATCCTGCAAAGCCTGCCGTATAATGCCTGATAGGGTGGTATCCCCAAAGAAGTGTGATGCCCATTGTTATAGGCAAACTCCTCTAAGGGAAGATACTCCTCCCACTAGGTCTGATGATCGATGACGTACATGTGAAGCATATCTTCTAACACCTGATTGACCCTCTTTGTCTGACCATCTATTTTCGGGTGATAGGCTGTATTGAAATTGAGCTTAGTGCCCATAGCTGCCTGTAATGACTTCCAAAAGGAAGAAGTGAAAAGAGAATCCATATCAAAAATAATCTTGTGGGGCACGCCATGAAGTCTAACAATGTCTCGCAAGAACACCTGTGCTACTGTTGGAGCTATGAATGTAGTACGGACTAGTGAAAAGTGAGCTACTTTGGTCAACTTGTCAATTGTCACCAAGATAGCATCATGGTGACAAGAAGACATAGGAAGACCAATGAAGAAATCCATGGGTATAGTATCCCACTTCCACTCTGGTATAGCATGAGACTGGAGCAACCCACCTGGATGGCGGTGCTCCACCTTTACTCTCTGACACTCGAGGCATCGAGCTACTATCTCAGCAATGAGCTGCCGCATTCCCGGCCAATGATATAACTGCCTCAAATCAGCATGCAACTTTTTAACTCCGGGATGCACTACATAAGGAGCTCTATGAGCCTCCATGACAATGAACTCTCGCAACCCTCTGGAGGAAGGTACATAAATGCGCCCTCTATGGCGTAACAGTCCATCGGACTCCAAAGAATAATCCACATATTTCCCCTCTAGAGTAACCTGAGATCATATTACCTGACCAACCTCTATATACCATCCATCGTCTGGCAAGTGCTGTAGTATATGGTCTCTCAAATCCATGCCCATAGATATGGTGTAAACCTCGTGACGTCTCCTACTCAAAGCATCTGCAACTACGTTTTCCTTTCCTTTGATGTAGTGAATGTCAAAATCATATTCGCACAAGAACTCCATCCATCTCCTCTGACGTGCATTAAGGTTCGGCTGAGTGAAGATGTATTGAAGACTCTGATGATCTGAATGTAGCTCGAAGTGATGACCTAAAAGGAAGTGTCTCCAACTCACAAGTGTATGCACTACTACTGTGAGCTCAAGGTCATGAGTGGGATAATTAAGTTCATGAGTCTTAAGTTTCCTAGACTCGAAAGCTATGGCCCTACCATCCTGCATAAGAACTGCTCCTAAACCCTCTAGTGAAGCATTTGTACAAACCATGAAGTCCGCTATGGGATCTGGTACAATAAGGATCAGAGCACTAGTAAGTGCCTCTATGCTGAAGAGAAGTAATAGGGTGTGCGACTCTGGAGAATCCCTCGACAAAACGTTGGTAATACCTTGCTAAGCCCATGAAACTCCTGACCTCTGTCACACTGGTTGGCGCTGGCCAATCCATAATAGCCCTAATCTTTGATGGGTCAACTGAGATCCTATCACCAGAAATAATGTGCCTAAGGTACTTGACCTCTGACCGAAAGAAAGCACACTTTGACAAATTGCCAAACAACTGGTTATCCCGCAAACACTGCAATACTTGTTTCAGGTGCTCCTCATGCTCCTTCTCATTCCGAGAATATATCAATATATCATCGAGAAACACAATAACAAAACAGTCCAGAAATGTATGGAACACCCCATTCATGAGGCTCATAAAAACTGCTGGGGCATTCGTAAGTCCGAATGGGACTACGGTGAACTCATAGTGACCATATCTAGTGCAAAATGCGGTCTCGTGGATATCACTCTCCACTATTCTCAGCTGATGGTATCTTGACTTCAGATCTATTTTGGAAAAGACTCTGGCACCTTGAAGCTGGTCAAATAAATCATCAATTTTGGGCAAAGGATATCGGTTCTTGATGGTTACTTTATTTAGCTGTCGATAATCCATACATAATCGGAGAGATCTGTCCTCCTTCTTAACGAAGATGACTGGTGCACCCCAGGGGGATATGCTAGGATGAATATGACCCTTCTCAAGGAGTTCCTCAAGCTGTATTTTGAGTTCATTAAGCTCATTTGTGGTCATCCTATAAGGTGCTCTGGAAACTGGCTCGGCTCCTGGTACTAGGTCTATATGAAAATCAATCTCTCTACGGGGCGGCATTCCCGGTAACTCTGAAGGAAATACATCTGAATATCCCTTAAGGATAGGATGGTCATCAAGTGATGTTTCTTTTTCTTCCTCTTCTCCTCTGTCACTGATAGTGATAGAAAAAAGCTGACATCCCTTTCACATGCTCCACTTAAGCTGCATTGCGGAGATCATACGAAGAGACACAGGCCTGTGAATCCCGGTGATAACTATGGGCGAACCATGATCATCCTCACACTTGATCTTTTTCAGGTGGCAATCCATCCTAGCTCTGTGGGCATAAAGCCAATCCATGCCAAGTACAATTCCATAAGATCCAAGTGGTGTCACTCTAAGGTCTACTAAAGTGGTGGTCTTGCCAATCTGCAGCTGACATGCCCTAACCTCTGATTCCACTGACACTCTAGCCCCTGAAGCTAATTCCACTTTCCAACTGACACCTTGTCTAGTTGCCACTAGCCTGCAATGCTCCACAACCAATGGAAATATAAAGGAGTCAGTAGCTCCTGAATCAAACAAAATAGATACATTATTACCTTTGATCATACCTATAGATTCGATAACCGTGGCCTGATGCTCAGCCTGGCAGTTGTCAACCGCTGTGAATACTCTATGGGACCTGCCCATATCACCAACTGTCGGCTCTAAAGTGGCCATCTGCTAATTCCCTACCACCTGATCCTGAGGGAAATCCCTCGCCATATGCCCCATGGCTCCACACGTAAAGCAAGCACCCTGTGCCTGGAACTGGGCGCCCCGAGGCCTAGAGAAAGCCTGACCTCCTGTCCTGCTAGATCCGCTATACCCACCCCTGGAGGACTGCTGAGTCCTCGCCGGCTATGTGTACTGCCCCTGTGCTCTCTGATCACATCTCTGTCCCTGAGTCTGCCACTATTTGGGGTTGGAGCCCTATTGATACTGTGGAGGCTTCTGCCTCTGGTTCTGTGGTGTCTGATGCGGAGGAGGGGGTTTGGAGAACCCCTGAGAATTTCGGTTGTTTCCTTTCCAATGTGGTTTCTGGAATCCATATGTCTGAGGTGTGGGATTTTGGTTCTGAAACCGATCCCTATTGTCTTGTGGTCTGACCTGAATTTCCTCGGCAATTAGTGCCTTCTCCATGGCAACTCGAAGGCTCTCTAGAGCGGACATCCTAACAGGCCTAGCTATACTGACATTTAACCCTCTGATGAAGCAGTTTACAAGAAGTTTCTCATCCTTTAGATAATCTACATAAGGCAACAGCTCAAAGAATTTTCTTTCATATTGGGTTACTGATAAGCCTTTTTGTTGGAGATCGTGAAATTCATCTATACGACGCTGCCTGAAGTGTTCTGATAGGTACCTCTCGCGGAACCTCTCTGTGAATATCTCCCAAGTGAGAGTATCAGGAACTAGTCCGCATTTGTACTCTTCTTGTCTCCACCAAGTGGAGGCCGACCCTCTCAGCAGATGAACTGCAACATGTGCTTTTAGGTTGCTCTTGTAAGAACGCAATGCAAAGCACCTCTCAAGACTCAAAAGCCATGCCTCGGCCTCTACCCTGTCGGTAGACCCTCCGAAGGATGGTGGCTGGAGGCGCATGACCTCCCTGATAAGATCCCCTGGATCCCGACGAGCTCTCTCAAAATAAACTAGTTCCACTGCTGGAGGTGGTCCTGGCATATGCACAGACTCTGGCTCATTTCCACCCTGACTCTCTATAGGAATAGGAGCTGGGCTCCTGCTTTCTTCTCTATCAACAGATCTATGACTCCCAGAGTCATGACTTCTAACTTGAGGGTTCTCTGCTGGGATCCTTTCCTGAACTATGCCAATAAGATTCTGTATTGCTGCTAAGAGGTCTCGGTTAGGTTCATTTGGCTGTTCGGGAGGTGCTCCTGGGTTCTCTTCTGGAACCGATGCCTCCCTCACTACCTCTTCACGTGCTATGCGCACACGTCTAGGGCCCCATCCGCGCTTGTGAGCTTGTCGTGTTGTCGAAGGCATCCTAAGAGGAAATAAGGTAAAATAAATAATTACTTTCTTTTAGAATAATATTAATTCAATTAAATTTAAATGTCTTATAAAATCAATTTAACAAGAATAATTTAAATAATCTAAGACAAAACGTAAGTGGAGTAAGGTTCCTAGTGTGGAAACCTTGCTCTGATACCAAAATGTCATGCCCAAAATTTAGGGCAAGAATGGGATAATTTTTTATTTTTTTTTACAACATAACTTTTAAAACATTTAACTCGACAATACTAAATGCGACATCATGTTTTGTCTTAACTAAGTTTGAGTTAACTTAAAACCCTAACTCAAGTAAACGAGATTAATATAGAATTAAATGCGGAATACCATGAGAATATATTTATTAACTCATCAAGTTGGTTAATCGTTATTTAAAATCAAAACTCCCTAAAACAATTGGCGAGGATATTATTAATCTCCAAGAAGTCCATATTATCTAAAATTCATTTTAAATCCATAATTAAAATAGCCGAATGTGGAAGAGGCGGTGGGTGTGCCGGGTGCCACCCACTGTGCGGTTACAAAGTGGGGCGTGGGCGCCGCCCACTGTGTGGCCACATAGTGGTGGCATTTCGGCACCACCCACTGTGTGATCACACAGTGGCGGCATTTCAGCATCGCCCACTGTGTCTTCACACAGTGGGGTGCGGCTCGAAACCCATGGTAAACAAATTTTTTTTTAAACAAAGTTTTAATAAGTAATTTTTTTTTTTTTTTTTTTTTTCTTTTTAAAAAAAATTAATTAATATATATTAATATATATATATACTGTGCCTGTAATTAATATATATATATATATATATATATATATATATATATATATATCTGAACTCAGTAATCTCTTCTGTACAAAATATATAGGGATTTTAAATTTATTTTTAAAGCCTACATAGTTGATTTAATAATAATCTGATTTTCAACAAGTATAAATATACATTTGTTTTTTTTGTTTGCTTACTTACTGTAAAAATAAGGTATAGAACATAATATAATATACTTAAAACAGTAACCCTACAACTATTTGTTTCAATAAATCTGGTTATCTATAGATTTTATATGCTGCAATAAGTAAATAACAGAGTTTAATAATTTTAACAGTGACTATATACAAATGCAATTAACCATGTGATTTTATTTTTTGCAACTTAATATAATGACATATTCCAACAACAACTTTAATCATCTAGAATCCTTTAACTTTAACCATGCGATAGGATTTAAACTGAAACATTTATATTCGAAAATAACATGCATGCAATCATTAAATCTTTTTTTTGTAATAGGATTTAAACTGAAACATCTATATTCAAAACAACATGCATGCAATCATTAAATCATTTCTTTATTTCCTTGGTTTATTTCATAAGCATAAAGGAATTAAAATCAATTTCTTGTCGTTCAAAACTTTATATTCTCAACAAAGATTAAATTTAAAAACAAAAGAAACTCTTAGGAACTAATTCCAGAATTATTCACTTCATTGCTACAGAATCTAAATTTCTATATTTCTTTAATGTACTTTTAAAAGACTTGTCATTTTACAAATAGGTCTCTCATTATTAATAAATGAGGACTCTTTCAAATAAATCATTACATATACAAATAATTTTCTGCACAAAACTTCTGCAACCCTCCACTTGTCCCAATCCTTTTCTTCCGACAACCTGCATTTTAAATCAAAGCTATGACCATGGAGTGCTCACCTCCCAGCCTAGGCTAACTGGTAGCCAGCGCTGAGCTTGGAGAACCAAGCCCTAGATGGGAAACAAACATGCAAACACATAGAAGGCAGAATACACACAGATTTCAAACACACTCCCATCTTGGCTACACTGCACCACACTTTGGTGATGACCTTTTTAAGGGTGGTAGTGGACCAATACCCTGAGGAGAACTGCAAGTATGGAAAACATGTAGCCACCTCATGGCACAACAAATACATCAAGAATTTTCAACCCCTTATTCCTTATGCCCCCCAAGGCATTCTAGCCTTATATCCCTCCTTATGACCCCCATTGCACAAACAGGCCATGCAGCAAGGGTCACACAAAAATCCCTTGTGATCACTCTGATAACGAGAGTCTCTCACTCGAGAGTTGTCACTACTACCACCCACAAGATCCTCCTCTCTCCCAAGAGTAAGAAGTCTTAAAGACTCCCACAAACATATACAAAACAAAATACAAATACCAAATGAAATACCCAAACATAACATACAAGGAAACAAATTTCTTACACCAACATAC
The DNA here is from genome assembly GCF_030272615.1 of Cryptomeria japonica. Lineage (NCBI taxonomy): Eukaryota > Viridiplantae > Streptophyta > Pinopsida > Cupressales > Cupressaceae > Cryptomeria > Cryptomeria japonica. The sequence continues at coordinate 284,567,305 of NC_081413.1, forward strand.
TTTCAAACACATGCAAAAAGAAGTCATTTTAAGAAGAATGTAACCAACCTTAATCTGCCCAAGGTAGGATAGTATAGTTGAGGAAGAGCTGCCCAAATCCACGGATCTTCTCCTTCTACCCTTAGCCAAATTTTACTATTCAAAACTATTCTATCTTTTTTTTCAAAAATTTCTCTTGTCTCCAAAAATGGAGAGTGGGTGATTACCCTCAAATTTTCAAATTCTTGCTTAAGAAGCTCTTTCTCTCAGTTCTCACAAGTTTCTAAAAACTAAAGAGGAAGGTAAGATAGAATGGGAAAGAGAACTCTCATTCGAATAGGAAAGTTTACAACTAGGTTCAAACTTCTAATTTCAATTTTCGCACAACTCAGAAAAGTCAAATTTTAGAATGTCTAGAAGGTCACTTAGGAGTAGAAACTTGCCTAAAATTACCCCTAACCCTTAGGTATACCTTATGGGCTTTAGGAAACCCTATTAAACTACCCCTAAGTGTTCATTTAACCCATTTTAAACCCTCTAAAGTTTATTTTCGGGTCAAACCTATGTTGACCACCCCAAAGATTCTTTACCCAAGGTATTTATGACATCACGTTACATTAATTGAAAAAGCTATAGTTGAACACTTTCCCACCAAGATATAAAAATTAAATTTAAACTTAAATCCACACGTGTCAAGTGACACAAAGAAAACACTTTTACAACTTAAAACATGAAATCGTCTCTTGTGGATTTTACACAAGTAAATTAAATACACTTAACACACATGCAAGATATACTGTTACGAATAAAATACAACACAAATGGGGTGTTGTCTCTCCAAATAGACAACCCCTGGCTTACGAACATACATAAGTTTAGGTTTGGTTCTCCGTAAATTTTCCATGGTCACATGGATAACTTCCTGCGCATCTCAATTTACACATTAGTACTTTCAAATATCCACATATAATATAATTCCAAGGAATAATAATACGCATCATCACTTGCATACAATTTACATCTGAACAAATTAAATACATCTTTTATCCAAGCAATTTCCAATAAGCAATTCATCCTAATTCACAAAACTTAAACATACATCATAGTTCTATTATCATAGTAAAGTCCTTCAAATTCAATATCGACATATATCACCGCAATTTCATCTTATTCAAAAATCATGTAGTGTTCTATCTCATAAGCATATAAATAAATCATCAATATATAGAAATGTTATGCAAATCCTGAAATCATATAAGTTCTAAATTCCAAAATGCATCAAAATAAAGTATCCATAATAGTCTAAATATAAAAATCACTGAAATGTTAGACTGAGTCGAGGTGAGGCCTCACAATCTCCTAGACTTAGTTCTTTTGATAAAATTGACACATACCATGAATGATAGTCTCCCGAGTGGGAGATGAGCACTTCTAAGTTGAGACCTTATTGATATAACAATGATAGCTATCATAAGAACCTAGATGCATTGGATGCTAGATTTATTCAACTATGTTCCTAGACTAGTATTATTCTAACTTGTTCCTTGTGAAAGATATAGATACTATTCTATTATACTCTATGTCTACAGTGTACAAGGTAGGTATTATATGGATAGAAATTATGGATATTATGGATGGAACCTTCATAAGACTTCTTCTATTCTGTGCTCAAGCTTTGTGGTCCTCTTAGTCACTACTCTTAGTCACACAGTTCATGTGATATGTATCCAATTTGATTCTTTATTTGGTTATTGATGAATTCTTTGATTTTTGTTTTTTGGATTGACTTTGACTAAGCAGATGAGTCACCAATTTTCTATCTATTTTGTGGCCCTTGGTCACACTTGACTTATTGTTTCATTATGCACATTTTATAATTTACTATTGAAATTGATTATTTTTCTCTTAATCCTTATGATGGATAACCTAATGTTTAAAATTTTTAGTGTTTTTTTATTTGCATATTGCATTCATTCCCTATCATGCTCATAGGGAACCCTTGATATAATGTACAAGTGAGTAGAATTCGAAGAGTGTGCCAAGCATAGTTGCTTGTGTTAGTTAGGACAAAAATACCATGTATGTGTATAACTTCTAGTTTGAGTGACTTCAATATGTGAAACAAGTGTGTAGGCCTCACAAAGGTATGCATATAATATATATATATTTTTTGAAAAAGAGCCAAATTTTCTTTAGTTCATATATTTATGTGTTCTTACTTTCCTTGATTTTACCATCAAGATCATGTGATCTTGTATTTGTATCATTTTGTTAATTAAATAAGAGTTGGTGGTGGAATCTTGAACATCAAAGTACATGTCATTTTTGGCGTGAAGACACACTTTGAGAAGTATAAGGTTGCGCTAGTAGTTGTACACCACATGTTCTTGTGTTAATATTTTATATTATTATGATTGCCTTTTTAATTAAAGGTGTACTTAGTAGTTTCAAAATCTTTACGAGTTGTTAAAAGTCAAAGGACTGAAGCGGAGTTAGTAGGCTGGAATATTTGGAATTAGAAGAAAATTTAATGATGGATTCTCTTAGACTAAGAAAATATTTATCTACCATAGTTAATTTATAGTAAAATTTGAGATAGCAATTATCGTAGAATCCCTTGGAAGAGAAACATTACCTAAGGGTAAAGTAATCCTTGGAGTTAGATTTTTTAGATCATTGGTTTGATGGATATGAGTTGGAACCTGATGGTATTTTTAGATACCAAAGGAGGATGTACATTCCTAAAGGTAGAAACTTGAGGAAGTTAAAATTGCATAAGGTACACAATACACCTTATTTAGAACATTTGAGAGTGACAAAGATGGTAGCTGAATTGAGAACTTTGAATTTTTGGCCTAAACTCAAGAAAAAGGTGATTGATTATGTAGCACAATGTTTGGAATATTAGCGAGTGAAAGCTGAGCATGTTCATCCAGTAGGACTTTTGTATCAACATCACATACCTGAGCATAAGTGGCAAGTAATCAATATGGATTTTATCCAAGGATTGCCTTTGAGTAAGAACAAGCATGTTACCATTTTGGTTATTGTCGATAGATTGAAAAAAGTTGCACATTTTGTACCTGAAAATATTAAGGATGGATCATTGACTCTTGCAAAGAAATTTGTGTAGGAGATATTCCGATTGCATGGTGTACTAGAAACCATTATTTCAGATAGGGATACTAGGATGACATCTAGATTTTGGACAACATTAAATGCAACTTTGGGAACCAGACTAAACTTTAGTTCAACATATCATCTTTAGACTGATGGCCAGATGGAAAGGGTCAATCAGATAGTGGAGGATCTTCTATGGATGTACTGCATGGATCAACAGTACAAGTGGGAGGAGTATTTTCCTTTGGTTGAGTTTGCATATAACAACTCCTTTCATACATCTTTAGGGATGACACCATTTGAGGCACTTTATCGATGAAAGTGTCACACACCCATTAGTTGGGATAGAATGGAAGATAGGATCACTATTGGTCTTGATTTTCTCAAAGAAATGGATGAGAAAATGAAGTTGATCAGGAGAAGATTGAAAGAGGCAACTGATAGACAGAAAATCTATGTTGATAGAAATAGGACTTTCAGACAATTTGCTATAGGAGATAAAGTCTTTTGAGGGTCAAGCCTCATAAGAGCTCTATCTCATTTGGAAAATCATCAAATTTGGCACCAAGATATGTGGGACCCTTTGATGTGCTCAAGTTATTAATCCAGTCGCATATAGACTAGCTTTACCACCTGCTCTAACTCGAATCCATAATGTCTTCCATGTTTCTTTGTTGAAGCCTTATCATCCTAATGCATCTCATATTCTTGATTGGCAATCTTTACCGGTATAGGATCCAAAGGGGGTGCTAGTCGAGCCCATCCAAATCCTAGATCAATGTAGCATTAAGCTACGTAGAAGAGATTTTACTCAGTATAAGGTCCAATGGGACCAATATTCTGAGAATAGTACTACATGGGAGGATGCTGAGATGATTGACTGTCATTTTCCTCATTTTCTTTCTTAGAGTAGTATTTCTTATTGCATGAGATACTTTGATACTCTGGTTATGATTCACTTGTTGTGAGTTGGATGGGATGGATGCTACTATTACTATTTATGTTTTGATTTGAGACTATGATGTGTGGTTAATATTTTATGATGTTAAGATACTTTGTTCTTATTGTTAGAATAATAAGACATCAAGATGATGTCTCTTCCAAGTGAAGAAGGATGTCATGAGTTGTATTTATCTATAATTATTTAATTAGGAAAATAATGCTTATTTTTTGCTTATAAAATTAAATTGAAATGGAAATGAAATTTTAAGTAAATTAGATGATAATGAAATGGAAATTTAAATGCAATGAAATTATTTAAATTGATTTCCTTTTTGATATGTAAATGCAATTGAATTATTAGTATTATTTTTTATGAAATTGGGGATCGTCATTGCTAATGAGCAATTGAGTGCAAGTGAATGCAGGAACAGGTGAACGCGGATGAAGGTGAGAACATGGTTTAGGTAGAGTTGCTTTAGCACATGGACTCGCTAGAATAGATGGAATCTCACACACCACTTTAGAATGCGTATTTGCATCTTGCAAAGATTGAAGATTTATATAACTTTAACTGGGTGTTTGTTCAAATTCGAATGATGCATTTTATATGACTAATATTAAATGATATTTCTTTATTTTTAAAGTAAGATTTATTCTGACATTGTTAAAATAACATTAACTATAGCTATTGATCATAGAGATATACATTCTTTGTGTGCAGATGTGTAATTGGATGAAATATTTTACTTATGTGTTCACTTTTGTATTTTGATAATAGTATATATGTATATAACTATATATATGTATATGAGTTCGAATATCGATTTGATCATATAAATGTATATATGTATACAATTATATATATATCTAATTATCATGAAATTGAATTACTTTACTTCATGTATTTTGTTTGTACATATACATATTCATTTGATATTATGTATATATATACGCATACATATAAATATGTATATAATATATATATTACATATATTATTATGTCGAACTTATTAAATAGCATGTTATTTAATAACAAAGCATATCGCATAGTTCAAGGGGGAGTCGATGAGTAGTATCGACTATGCATTATAACAAACACATTGTGTTTGTTTTGAACAAGGACTATGCATTGTATATAACTCATTGAGTTCGAGTGGGACACGAACTTGTGCCATTACAAGTCAGCACTTCAAGGTATAATTCGCTAGCCATGGGCCATGCGAACTGTTCGATGTGCCAATGGTGGTGCATGGGTAGCAAACAAACTGCATTGATAGCAGTGAGAGTCAATAGTAATATCAACTGCCCATATAGAAAAAAGCCATGTGAATGGAGGCGAATACCCCACATAACCTGTGCATGAATAAATGCAGTGGGAGTCGATGTGTAGGATCGACTAAGCTTTTGCCTAGCCTGCCGAATTCATGGAGTTTGAAGCAAATTATGACTGTATTGTTAACTAAGCCTACATGGTAGGATTGAATACCGCATGCCATATGAATAATTTTGGACTATTAGATGTGTTTCCCTGGTGGTATAACTAACAGTTGGAATGAGCCCAAAACTAGGAGAAATTTTAGCTCGAAAACTAACATAAATATAGACTGTTGTTTTGGTAAAATAGAGAAAAAAATGACAGTAATGAAACATGGAAAAATATGCAGAGAACAAAGATGATGGAACAAAGAATAGATAATGGAAATGAGAATAGCGAATAGAGAAGGAAGATTAGAGAATAGAGAGGGAATAACACAAAGGATTTGAAAATCATAGAGGAAGAAAATCATTGGAAATCTAGGAGTATTGCAGTCAGAACAAGCAGAAGATTAGCATTGATCATATCAGAATTGGCTTAAATTTCAGAGGTAGGCTTTTAACAAGCAATATTTAATTATCTTGAGATTTGTTTGTTTTTAGATCATTATGTAAGAAAAAAGTTAAACTTCTGAATTAGTTCCTTGCATTAGAATTCATGATTATTTGAAATTTCGTTTGAAAAAGCCATATAGGTTTGTGCATTATGAATTATCATTTTATTTAATATCCGTTATGAAAAATTACTAAATTTAGTTAGTTGAATTCATAAATCATAGAAAACACATGTTAGTATAGAACTAAATATGTTATTCGAGAAAGAAAATTAGATAATAAAACACATGTAGAAAGATAGAGAATTTATGTATTCTAAACTTAGAAATGCCAAACAAGTCTCCCCTAAAGGAAGACATCCAACAATCTCCCATAAAGTGATATTACAATGAAGTTAACAAAATCCCCCTATGAATGATATCCCTATTAATCTCTGATCTCCCTTTGACTGATATTCTGTTTAGCTCTATTTTTCACATATATCTCTCCCCCTTTGACATCAATGCCAAAAATTTGACATAAATATAAAAGAAAAATCATAAATCCACTGAACCACACAGCTGACTACTCCCCTAGAGTAGTAACACCAACACATCAATCCAGAATGAATAGTATCTCTGTAAATGTATACCGGATTTATGCCAATCAGCATCACTCAGGTCTCTACCAGAGGGGCAGAAACCCCTTAATCTGTCTCTGAAGTACTCAAATGATTCCTTAGGAAAAGGTTTAGTGAAGATATTTGCAATATTCTCTTTAGTGTTCACATAAACCAGTCTGACTTTATTTTCTTCCACCTTCTCCTTCAAAAATTTGTACTTGATAGATACATTCTTTGTATTAGAATGAAATACCAGATTCTTTGATATTTCAATAGCAGCAGAGTTATCACAGTGAATAACTACTGGTTCATTACAATCCACACTTATATCCTTCAACATTTTCTTCATCCATAGAACTTGTGTATAGTTAGTAGTAGCAACAACATTATTAGCTTCAAAAATAGATAGAGAGGTGCATGACTGCTTCTTGCTGATCCATGAAACAAGTTTCTTTCTAAGAAAGAAAGCTCCACCGGATGTGCTCTTCCAGACATCAACATCTCTAGCCCAAGTTGCATCTGTATATGCACATAGTGTGAAACCATCATCTTTAGGATACCACAAACCATATTTAGTTGTGCCTTCCAAATACATGAAAATCCTTTTCACCACACTCTCATGATTCTCTCTAGGATCACTCTGATATCTTGATACAATACAAACTACATTCATTATATACGGTCTAGTTTGAGTCAGATATAACAAACCTCCAATCATAGACTTGTACCTTATAGGATTTACCAGTGCTGATGCATCTATCTCAGTCAATTTCTCACTTGTAACCATAGGAGTACCAACCGGTTTAGAATTTTCCAAATTTCTTCAACACACTAGTACATTCGGGTCAAAATTTTGACGGCAAATCGTCGGGATTTCGACACAATTTCGTCGCACTACCGACAAAAAAAGCCGTCAAAAACTTTGTGTTGGAAGTTCCGACTATCCTTGTGGTCGTTGCAATTCTAACATCACCTCCAACCTTTCTGATGGCTGCCATGGATGCTCATACCCCGAAAGAATACCGTCGCGATCTCGGCCTATCGTCGGAATTCTAACTCCAAAGGGTAAAATTCCGACAGAGGAGCGTCGTCGGATGCACAGAATCCTCGTCCGAACTCTCCTGAAGGTCGACGATAACCTCCAGGAGAGTTTTGATGAGGATGTTGTGCATCTGACGACACTCCTCTGTTGGAATTTTACCCTTTGGAGTCAGAATTTCGATGATAGGCTGATTTTTCGGAACAAAAAAAAATTATAGAAAAAGATTGACATTGGTATCTCTCTTCTCTATCCCTCTCTACTATCTCTCTTCTCTCTCCCCTCTCTAGGTCTCTTTCTCCATCCCTCTCTTCTTCTCTCCCTCTCCACTTCTCTTTCTCTACCCTCTCCAGGTCATTATCTCTTCCTCTCACCCTCTCTCTCTCTCACCTCTATAGGTCTCACCTTCCATTCCTCCATCATTACCTGATGAATGCTAAGAGGGGGGGGGGTGAATTAGTATGCAAAAAATCACTGCACTAAAACACTTACATAGTCTAAAGATAAACCGGTAAAGCAGTCTAACAGTCAAACCGGTTACCATACATGCAAACCAAAATGCGAATAAAGAATTCACCCACAAAAGCAATACAACCATAACACACGATATTTGACATGGAAACCCAGCTAGGAAAAACCACGGTGAGATGGAAATCATAAGTCACTATCTGTAGAATAGAAACCAGACCGGTTAAGGTCAGATCGGTTAAGGTCTTACAATGTTCTTCACTAGAACATATCCTGTTAGGAATCTCAATCTCTGTTAGGAGATAAGTCCGATTAAAGACTACCTTGTTAGAGGATTTTAGATTCAAATGTGTGAACCACCTTGTTAGAGGATTTTACAAAGGCTTTGAGGCCTACCCGGTTAAGGGCTACAGACTTGTCAAAGATGCGAGTAATCAACAAGTGTTTGATCTATCTAATAGCACAAACTGCTTGGTTAGATCCAGTATTGCTCACAGCTAATGCATTCCAACATTACTTCAGTCTTGTCTATCTCTCTCACAATTACAACTTGATCTTCTCATATAAGATCATTCTCAACTTCCACCTTAAACCCTAGCATGACATTAACCCTTTCAACAACAACTTAAAACCCTAGACATGATGTCCTTTTAAAGTAATTTGATTTCATGTCGGTCCAATAGGATTACATTACAAATTCCTAGGTTCAATGCATCTAGACATACTCAATAACATGACACAAAAAGCACCATCAATGTGTCGGCATCGTCAAATAATCAGTGGATTGGTAACTTATCACAAAATGCCGGTTGGTAACTCATCACAGAGTATTACCAGTTCATACCAAATACTGATTGCCGGTTTGACAAAAATGAAGACTAGTAAGAATGTGTTGTGCCGCTTTGCTCCCTCATACCGCTTGGGATCTACGAACCGCTTGGGGTCGACATGCTGCTTTAGACCGGGAAACACATTCTGCAAAATCACCACTAGTCTAAAGACTAGTATACAACATACCAGTTGGAACAAATACCGATTGAGCTTGAGCTCATACATATAAAGGGGATCTCAATACAAGTGTGTGTCCATCAATGACAATCACAACATAAACAACAAAAATGCCAACAATCTCCCCCTTTGGCATTGATGGCAACACTTAGGAAAATAAAATTTTGACATCTAAGTGTTTCACAATAAAAACTTGCCATTAACAAAATTACTCCCCCTAAGCATATACACTATCCCTTAATCAACACAGTGTATAGCAATTTTGCATATAGAGCATAATCATTGAGACATCATAGCATATAGCATATATCAAAGCATATATCAAAATTTCAAAACCAGATACTTCTCCCTGTGTCAGACGATCAAAATTTTAAAACTAAAAACCAGATATACTTCTCCCCCTTTGCCAACAATGACAAAGTACCGCTGAATAATCCTATTTCCATATATATATATATGAAAAAAAATATATATATATATATAAAGTTTATGACAATAATGAATAATACTTGTCAAAAACCGATTTATAGTCCTGCAAAAATTGTTTCATGGATAGTGACCAGGACTCAAGTAGGGAGGTTGCCACTTCCTTCTCTGTCTGCATCTGGGATACCTGTTCCTCCATGGCATCTACTGTGCTCAGTTCCTATGTGACTGTCAGGGCATCCAGGTTCAGATAACACTTTTGAAGAATTTGCATACCAGTTGAAGCTCCTGCAAATCCCTAGACCATGAACTGATCTCTTGCTCCATCTTGGCTGACTGGATCTGGAACCGGTGAATGGTTTGCCCATATGCTGCAAAGGAATCATAAGGTGTCTTAAATGTGCCCGAGTAGGACTGTAAGTCCGTTTGAAGCTTTTTCTTCTTGGCTAGCACATCATCATAGAACAGATGAGGTTGACAGATTTTGCTTAGTAGCAAGTTTCCCTCATCCAAGGCATTCCTTATGTCCTTTTGATCTTTCAGCAGATCAGTCCTAAGCTCATTCATCTTTTTCACTTGAGCAACATTAAGAGCCTTTTGGTTCTCTTTCTTAACATTGGCCTCTGCTGCTTCTTCCAGGCTCTGCACCTAATCATCCACTACAGTACATAGTAGTTTGAGTTGTGCTAGTGATGATTTAGTGTCTGGAAGATTAGTACCGGGGATTAAACCGGTAAGGGTGTCTACAGTCGCCTAAATAATATCCTGTTCCCTTTTCCTGTGAATGACTTCAAGGCGCTTTTGGGCAACCTTGATGCTCTACATAAGCTTAGACTCATTTGCAGATTGGAGATCAATAGGACTCGAGATAGCAGCCGGTTTGGCTTGGCTCCCGATTGCCTTAGGAGTCTCCATCTGTGTGCTCTTCATTGCTTCAGCTGTCTTGTCTGCTTCTTCCTTCTTTTTCCTCTCCTTCTCTACTTTCTCTTTCTCTTCTCTCTTTTTCTTCTCTTCCTCTTCCATCTTCTTCTTGTCTTCCTCTTCTTTCTTCTTCTTTTCTACTTCTTCCTTATTCTTTGCTTCCTCTTCCTTCTTCTTCTGTGCTTCCTCTTCCTTCTTCTTCTGTTCTTCCTCTTCCTTCTTCTTCTTCTCTTCCTCTTCCTTCTTCTTCTATTCTTCCTCTTCCTTCTTCTTCTTCTCTTCCTCTTCCTTCTTTCTCTTTTCTTCCTTATCGTCTTCTTGCTTCTTCTTTTCTTCATCTTTTCATTTCTCCTCTTCCTCTTTTCTCTTCTCTTCCTGTTTCTTCTTTTTCTCATCTACATCCCTCTTCTTCTTCTCTTCCTATTCCTTTGCCACTTGCTGTGTGTCCTCAGCTTGTTCACCACCCTGTTCAGCTTGTTGCCTCTATTCAGTTCCCTCAGAAGCTATGTCTTGAGTGACATCTTCTACATATAGGGCATCGACATCGATAGTGTCGATTGGTTCTTCCACCAGGTTTCCTTCCTCATCAAAAACCTCATCTAGTTTGGAAATAACCGGTTCTTTTTCCGCTTGGAGGTTGGCAATTCATGCTTTGTGAGAGTTGATAACATGAGCCATATGCTAATGAGTATCTTTTTCAACATCATCAATTCTCCCCTCCAACAACTAGAGTCTTCTTCTCCTTGTGAAGAAGAGACCTTTATTTTGATCCAGGACATCAAATAATTCTGAATTTCAGAGGTCGGGAAAGTACTGTGCAAAGACTTTCTCCCTAATCTCCTATTCTTTTTCAATGGCAATGCACCATTTATTGTCTAATGCTTTAAATAATGAATCTGGTTTCTGAGATTTAATCTCTGATGGTGACTGGTCATTTTTACACAAATAAAGAATGATTTCCTATAGTACCTCATCTTTCTCCTCACTATTAAATTCATCATAATAGTCTACTAAATCATGAAGTAATTTTCTCCTAATATTTTTTACTGTTCTTTGACAATGTGTCAAAGGTTTGTATGAGGAGATATCAATATTTACCAGTGTGGATGCTGTCGGCCCATTCTTCTTCATCTTCTTTATCTGTCTTGCCTTCTTTGGCTTTTCATCAGACTCGGTTTCTTTGGAGTCTGGTTCATTTGTCTTAGTATTCCTCTTTCTTTCGAAGACTTTTTCCAGTGTTACCTTCAGTTTCTTCTTTGTCGGTGACTGCTTGGTCACTCTCGGAGTTGTAGTGGTAGCCGGTGCCGATGCTGTAGGCACTGCCTTGGCTTTCTTTGCCACCGGTGCTTTTCCTTTCTTCACCGATGGTTCTTCAGCCGGTGCAGTCCTCTCCAAGTAGGTTTCGGTCCTCTTATCCTTTGGATCAAGAGGCGAGGCAATAAGGGTTGAGGCATACCCTTCCAGCATGTCATACATAACCTCATAGCCCATTGGCTCCACTTCCTCCATTCTAGGTTCAATAGCCTCCATTAAACATTTGTCCACCTGGATGGTGAAACAGATGTCATCTTCGTATTTATTCACTATATCACCTAAGATTCTTACCCTCTGACTCATCTTTCTTCTGAACTCATCAAAATATTTGTTCAATACTTCAGGGTAGCCGGTTCCAATGGCTTGTATGCTTTCCTTTATCTGCTTGGTTACCAGTTGGTCAGGGGACCACTAGACATCTCCTACACCTGGAAAGTAGCCTTGGAAATAGAAGAACAACCCTACCAGTAGTTGTCCAAACTTAAACCTCAGTGAATTGTCTTGTTTGATTGCCTTAAGATTCAACAGGAGTTGTCTTTGCATACCGGTGCATAAATCAAAAGATGCATCCTCTTTTATCATCTGGTAAGCGACATTTACCACTGCAGCAGATACATAATTAATCCTATTGGCTGAAAATGTTCTGTAGCCTATCACCATGCAGGCGTATCTCACCAGATCATCCTTGATAGGATTAACTGTCATACCTCATGAATCATTGGTTGAACCGATGAGCTTGGCTATTTTGGTTTTGCTCACTTTTCTCAGGGCTAGAACTTCCCCTGTGTTACAAAAGCCGATGACTACATGAATTGCCTGAGGCATAATGTCATGTGTCCTCTCCAGGTACATCTTGTCACCGTGGACTCTGCTAAGAATGATTCTGATGTGGTCCTCCGTAAAATCTTCCAAAAAATATACTACATTATGGAATTTCTTCTTCTCTAAGACACTAAACTTCAGTTTGATCTTTTTGTCCTTGATGCAAAATAGACCTAATTGAGTGTGAATGGCTAAAGACCCTAGGTCTTCTATTTTGCAATCAATATAATCAGAAATTCCCTCTTCAACTATGACTCTAGCTGGAACTTGTGATAAAGCATTATATTTGGACTTCCTCTGAATAAAACTTTCTGACTCTATGGATGTACTCGAACTAGTATGAGATGCAGAAGCCATTGTAGAGTATTTCAAGAACATGAAAAATACCTTTCAAATGTGAATTTAGGGCTTCCTGATTCTGCTTTACTCCACTCTCCGTCGGTTGCCAAATCACCACTTTGTGTTCTCCACTACTGCTTGTAAACTGGATTTGAATCTCTTTCAAGATTTATCAATTTCTTGAAATCTAAGTTCAAATCGCCTTTTCTTCGCTCTGCACTTGAAAACTTCTCTTCACTCGAAATCAGATAGTGAGAAATGATTTGAAAAATGCTTTTATACATGTCTCTCACCTACCACCATTAATGCTCCTCTATTAGGACGTAAACCCTAATTTGCCTTTTTTTACCATTTCTGATCTTCTACTAAGCAACAGGTATCGCATATCGGTTAAGGTCTTTTACCAGTGTCAACCGGGGGTTCGAAAGCATTTCGTCATTTTCTCCCCCTAAGCCTTTGAGGCTTAGTTTGCCGGTTCTGATATTTCCACACTAGGTGCAGAAACCGGATCCTCTTCCGACATTGTTGGTTTCTTCCTCCAAGTTTTCTTCATGTCCCCTTGAACTTTTTCAACATTGATTTCTCCTTCCTTAGTGACCAGTATATCATCAGATATAATTTTTCTGCTTCTACAGAATCTTGCAATGTGACCCGATTTGTTGCAGTGATAGCAAACAAGTCCAGGTGCTCTCCAAGGTCCATTGTACATGTTTCCATTCTTCCTTCTACATGTTGTAGCAGTGTAACCATGACCATGACAGATCATACAATTTTCTCTCCATCCAGTTGCCACTTGATGACTACCACTTCGCGACTGATGATTGAAGACATTAAACCGATTGTGGTTTCAGTTCACAAAAGGTTTAGGACCAGTTCCTTGGGTCCTTTGAGGATATCTTCTAGTGTTATCCATCACAGACCTACATTCAAATGCTCTATGCCCAAACTTGTTGCATGCATAACAATGACCATTGAACTTATTGGATCTAGGTACATTGTTGATAAAATAAGGAAAATTATTGTAGGCTTTGCTCCTACATACATTGGCAGTGTGTCCTTCTTTAAGACAGTTAAAGCAAACAGGTTTGAATTTTTGCTTACCTTTTCCTTTGAGTACCAATTGCTTCTTTGATGCTTTAGCATTTGTTCTTGAGGATTCTCCTTCCTCATGACCAGAGAAACCAAGACCATTGGTACTCTTTGCCGGTCTAGATGAATCAAGCTTTTTCTCTAGCTTGACAGTACTTTTGCCAAACTTAGCAAGTATTTCCTTTGACTCAAAGAGTTCTTTGGAAATAGTAGTGTTTGTCTCCATTAGACTTGCATTTTCTAAGATGGCTATGTTTAGTTCTCCTTGCATGTCTTCTTTTTCCATTCTTCTCTCATGAAGGCGAGCAGTCAGTGCACTAATATCTTGTTTCAACTTGGAGATCTCACGATCTCTATCCTTTATTCGATCTTCAGCTTTTCTCCGGTTCTCAAGCTCTTGACTAAACTGAATAGTTAGTCCTTCCAAATCCTTTCTTAGGTTGGAGTTTGATTCATTCAACTTGTTTACTTCTGCTATCATGGCTTCCATATTAGCTTCATCTTCAGAACTACTTTTAGATAGCTCCATCAACTTTTCTACATGTTCTCTCCTTTTTGCTTGAGATGCCTTGTATTTGACCATAAGATCATCATAGGCTTGCTCAGACTTAGTGAGCCATTGAGTAAGTTCCCTCATGGTGTATTCCCCCATATCTCTTTCCAAGTGGTTAAACTTATAGAAAGGTAAGCTTTGATACCAATTGATGAATACTAAGAGCAGGGGGGTGAATTAGTATGCAAAAAATCACTGCACTAAAACACTTACATAGTCTAAAGATAAACCAGTAAAGTAGTCTAATAGTCAAACCGGTTACCACACATGCAAACCAAAATGCGAATAAAGCATTCACCCACAAAAGCAATACAACCATAACACAAGATATTTGACGTGGAAACCCAACTGGGAAAAACCACGATGAGATGGAACTCACAAGTCACTATCTGCAGAATAGAAACCAGACTAGTTAAGGTTAGACCGATTAAGGTCTTACAATGTTCTTCACCAGAACAGATCCTGTTAGGAATCTCAATCTCTATTAAGAGATAAGTTCGATTAAAGACTACCTTGTTAGAGGATTTTAGATTCACATGTGTGAACCACCTTGTTAGAGGATTTTACAAAGGCTTTGAGGCCTACCTAGTTAAGGGCTACAGACTTGTCAAAGATGTGAGTAATCAACAAGTGTTTAATCTATCTAATAGCACAAATTGCCTGGTTAGATCCAGTATAGCTAATGCATTCCAGCATTACTTTAGTCTTCTCTATCTCTCTCACAGTTACAACTTGATCTTCTCATATAAGATCATTCTCAACTTCCACCTTAAACCCTAGCACCACATTAACCCTTTCAGCAACAACTCAAAATCCTAGACATGATGTCCTTTTAAAGGAATCTGATTTCATGTCGGTCCAATAGGATTACATTACAATTTCCTAGGTTCAATGCATCTAGACATACTCAGTAACATGACACAAAAAGCACCGTCAATGTGTCGGCATAGTCAAACAATTAGTGGATTGATAACTCATCACAAAATGCCAGTTGGTAACTCATCACAGAGTATTACCGGTTCATACAAAATATTGGTTGTCGGTTTGACAAAAATGAAGACTGGTAAGAATGTGTTGTGCTGCTTTTCTCCCTCATATCACTTGGGATCTATGAACCGCTTGGGGTTGACATGCCGCTTCAGACCGGGAAACACATTCTGCAAAATCACTACTAGTCTAAAGACTAGTATACAACATACCAGTTGGAACAAATACCAGTTGAGCTTGAGCTCATACATATAAAGGGGATCTCAATACAAGTGTGTGTCCATCAATGACAATCACAACATAAACAACAAAAATGCCAACAATACCCATGTTGTCAAGTTGCAAGATATTTCCCAAAGTACTTGATTGCTAGGGTTGATTTGCTTAAGTGTTGGAGTCGGAGTTAGATGAGACCTGCATGATTAAGCTGTATTAAGTGATCAAGTCACCAAGATCTCAATTGTAAACATGACTAGGTTCTAGGGTTTTAGGGTAGCATAGGTCAAGATTGAGGTATGGTGGTCAAGAATTACCTTCCAATGACAAAAGACATCCAAATGATGAAGAATGAAGGCAATGAACTCATAGAAGTTTGGAGGAGATAATTTGACTAAGTTAAAATTTTGTTTAAGTCATGGTCATGATACTAGCTTGCTCATCAAGAGCAATTTGTGTGAATGAACCCTAGAAATGTACCCATGCTAGAGAAGCAAGAATTCCAATAAAACCTAAGGCAATGCTAGTAAGGGGTCAAATTGAAAGAATTAGGGTACAAAAAACAAAATTTGGCTAAGTCAAGATGTTGCTCAAGGATGACCTAAATCATGGAGTGTAAATCAATCATGAAATATGAGAATGGATAGGTCCTGACCCAAGCAACGCAAGTCCCCCTTGTAATTCCAGCAGATATCACATCACAATCATTGAGTCTATTTGCAATATAAAGTCAAGACCTGACTATTGGAATCTTGGAGTCATCCCATTTGATCACGTAGTTTAGCACTTGGGAGGATTTTGTTCAAGAGAGGATAGAATACTTAGTATTTTATTCTGTGTTGCATAGTGCATAAAAAACACATCAACATAAACCATTGAAATGTTTGGTTAAAGCCTTCGAATCACAATCTCTACAAGAAGCTATCAAGAGTACCCAAAATTTGGAAACTTTAGTATCCAAGAACATAATTCATAAGGCACCACTTTTAGAGCAACCAAAGAAGCCTATCAATGTAATATTTTATTTACCTTGGATATGTTTTATCCTAAGTGTGATATTCCACTATTAAAAAGCTTAATTAGGTAGAATAAGATAATGAGTTGCACATTCTCCTTCTTTGATTGAGATTCTAATTTTTCCTTGTCACAAATTTGGAAACTTGGATAAGCAATTTCTTTTTTTTTTATTTCTACCTCTTCATGATCCTCATGGATTTGGAATCTTGGAAGCTATATATTGTAGGTTTTTCCTTGATTAACATATCAAATGAAACTATTGTGAGCTTTCATATCTTAACATACCAAGGGCTTAAGTTTGGGGACGACAGGGGGATGACGAAGGGGGCAGGGTGGGATGCAAATATATATACAACTTAAAAAATTAATTATAAAAGGATGTGTATAGAATAAGTATAACAACTATAAATAAAACTTTGCCACACTATGTAAATTTTACAATAAACATTAAAAATATGTCAATGATTGCATTGAAATTTGAACATTAACAATGGTGGTAGAGTTTTGGAACTTTGGCAACAAACTAAGAATAAGTATAAGAATTGCAAATGAAACTTTGGCATACTCATAAATCACCATCCATGAATTTATGATACGTTAGAGTTCATAGTGAGATAGTGATGGCAATAACTGTAGGCATTATGTGAACCGACATGAAGACATAATGATATTGTATGTTGTCATTGATGTCAATATGAAACATAGTGTGAACTGGCACATGTGATAAGTGAAGAGAGAGAGGAATCGAAATTTTATGAATCGGTTTATATGCCAAAGTGAAGCGGCATATTTGTTCAAGGTGAACCGACATGTAGTTATAGGAACCAGCACATGGAAGCATTGTATGACTACCGGTTGGTAGGTAGCTTCCACTTCAGGGTTTCCAGTTGGAGTACCTCAAGTTTGTGTGACTCAATTGGTGATCTTTGTGTGATGAGTTAGCAGTATGATGGAGGACAGATCGTGTTGCCACGTAAGCTCTGTGTGCGTGAAGGATCTTGCATGAAGATGACTATTCCTATCTACCTCGGGAATGTGTGAAGTCTATCAAATGATGATAACGCATGATGCGTTATCAGCCGCCATGAAATCGGTGGATAATGGACGATGGAGAATGTCTTGAGATCGATTCAGGTTTGTTGCATTTGATGCAATATGATTCAACAGTTAGGATCGAACCGTTTGAATTGCTTAACCTATCAAGTTTAGGGTTTAGGGTTTTTGCTACCAACCTATATGTTTCCTATAAGGTCAATGTTGTGTTTCTTTCTGAGGTTGTTGGCAAAAGTTGTGAGTGTGTATCCAAGGGAAGTGATACGTAATTCTTGCCAGACCAAAGGAGAGAAGAGATACCTACAAATTGAATGTGCAGAAGGAAAAGAGGAGCCTAAACGGATCTGCATTAGCATTGAGTGTTGTTAATAGATCATTGTAATACCTATTGATCTCTAACCACTTCAACAGTTGTAAAATCCCCTAACAGGGTAGCCTTAACTGGCTTGACTCAAAATCCCTTAAATCGGGTGGTCCTAACAGGCTTGATTCAAATCCCTTAACCGGGTAACTCAAGGCCAATGAGTTTTGAGAAGCTATAGAGCTTAGGAGATCCTTTCAACTATTGAGCTCTTGAAATCCTCTAACAAGGTGACCCTACCAGGTTTAACCCTTAACCAGGTATCCCTTAACTGGGTGATCCCTAACAAGATCGGTTCCTACCAGAACCTATTGTAATGGCCTTAACCAGACAAGGCTCCTAACAGAGCAGACTTCTACAGAGTTCAAAAAGAAGCTTGTGGGTATTCATCCCCACCGTGGTTTTTCCTAGTTGGGTTTCCACATGAAAAATATGTGTGTTATGTGAAATGATTTTGTCTTGTGATGCTTTGTTTTACCTGTTAAGCACATGAAGGTTCTATGTTTTATGCCTGTCTATAAAACATATTGAACTCACTATTGTGAAGATCTGACGATTAAGTTTACCTATTTATGCATGAGAATATAATGATATTGTAGCATTGAGCTAAGAGGAAAGCTTATTGAGTGACCAGTTCATGACTGATTGAGCTGTACTGGATGTTACCGGTTGCACTCTATTTTACCAGTATCCCTATTTGTCAGTCATTTGGAGTATTTGCTGTCAAACCAGTTTTGGACTGTATTTGTGTTTGTACTAATTCACCCCCCCTCTCAGTACCGGTTTGGTACTAGTGGTTCATCATTGAGTTATCAATTGGTATCAGAGCCCCTCCAGGTCCTCTGTGTTGTAGGCTTAACTGCTTGAGGAAAAGATCCTAGTCAAATGATGAAGAGGGAAGGTCCAAAGTTTAACAGGGAAAATTTTGGTATATGGAAAGACAGGATGAAGATATTCATCAAAAGCATGGGTGTTCAACACTGGAGTTATGTTGAAAATGTATATGTTGTTCCTACCGGTTCTCTCATCGATGACCAAAAGAGAGAGATACAAGAAAATGGGCAATTCATGGAAGCCCTCATCAGTAGTCTATCTAACATTGAGTTTATTGACATTCAGGACAAGGCAAATCCCAAAGAGGTATGGGATGCTCTTGAAAATATCTATGGTGGTGATGAGCATGTAAAACAGGCTAAGCAAGAAAGCCTGAGAGGGAAGTTTGAAGACATGTGGATGGTTGAAGGAGAGACCATTCAGCAGTATGGAATAAGAATCAAAACAGTTGTTGGAGAAATAAAGAGTGCAAGTGGCAAAATAGAAGATTCCACTATGGTAAGTAAAGTCCTAAGATCCCTGTTGCCAGTCTATGCAATAAGGGTCGCTGCTATTCAGGAGCTGAGATCAATAGACAAGTCTAAGGTGTCCTTGGACTCCATCATAGCCAAGTTGACAACCTATGAGCTGAATAGTTTTGATGGCAGTGTTCAAAAGATAGAATCAACTTTTAGAGCCTCTGCTATACCTTCTAGAAAAGGAAAAGAGGCTAGCTCTAGTGGGGAACCTAATCACAGCAGAGAAATGAATGATGAAGAGTTTTTGATGGAATTTGAAGCACTTCTTGCCAGGAAATTCTCAAAAGGAACTGGTAAATACAAAGGTAATCTACCTTTGAAATATTTCTCCTGTAACCGGATAGGACATATTTCTATGAACTATCCTAATAGTGACAACAAGGATAAATCGGAAAGGTTCAAGAAATTCAAAGGAGGAAACCAGAGAAATTGTTTTGTGGCAGTTGATGAAGGTGTCACAGATGAGGAATCAGAAGATGAAGAGAATGAAGACATTGTGTTTGTTGTTGTAAAGGAAGATGTGGCAGACAAGAAGGCTCTTGTCTCTCAATTTGATGATTCCAATGAGTGGATCATTAACAGTGGCTGTTCTCACCATATGACTGGTGACCAGAGCAAGTTTTTGTCCTTAGAGGAGTATGATGGTGGTGTGGTTCGCTTTAGCAATGATGCACCATGCATGGTCAAAGGCAGAGGGTCCATCTCTTTGAATGGAAAGAGTAGTGCTGACAATGTGTATTGGGTTGATGGTCTCAGACACAACCTTTGAAGTGTTGCCTAGCTAAATGATAGTGGCCTCACTCTACAATTCAAAAATGGAGTTTGCAGAATCAAAAGAAAAGATGTTAAGTTGGTATTATGTGAACCGACATGACATTATGTGAACCAGAATGAAGACATAATGATATTGTATGTTGTCATTGATGTCAATATGAAACATAGTGTGAACTGACACATGTGATAAGTGAAGAGAGAGAGGAACTAGCATTTGTATGAATCGGTTTATATGCCAAAGTGAAGCGACATATTTGTTCAAGGTGAACCGGCATGTAGTTATGGGAACCGACACATGGAAGCGTTGTATGACTACCAGTTGGTAGGTAGCTTCCACTTCAGGGTTTCCAGTTGGAGTACCTCAAGTTTGTGTGACTCAATCGGTGATCTTTATGTGATGAGTTAGCAGTATGATGGAGGACAGATCGTGTTGCCATGTAAGCTCTGTGTGCGTGAAGGATCTTGCATGAAGATGACTATTCCTATCTACCTCAAGAATGTGAAAAGTCTGTCAAATGGTGATAATGCGTGATGGGTTATCAGCCACCATGAAATCGATGGATAATGGATGATGGAGAATGTCTTGAGATCGATTCAGGATTGTTGCATTTAATGCAGTATGATTCAACGGTCAGGATCGAACCGTTTGAATTGCTTAACCTAACAAGTTCAGGATTTAGGGTTTTTGCTACAGACCTGTATGTTTCCTATAAGGTCGATGTTGTGTTTCTTTCTAAGGTTGTTGGCAAAAGTTGTGAGTGTGTATCCAAGAGAAGTGATACGTAATTCTTGCCAGACCAAAGGAGATAAGAGATACCTGCAAAGTGAATGTGCAGAAGGAAAAGAGGAGCCTAAACGAATCTACATTAGCATTGAGTGCTGTTAACAGATCATTGTAATACCTGTTGATCTCTAACCACTTCAATAGTTGTAAAATCCCCTAACAG
Source organism: Cryptomeria japonica (assembly GCF_030272615.1). Lineage (NCBI taxonomy): Eukaryota > Viridiplantae > Streptophyta > Pinopsida > Cupressales > Cupressaceae > Cryptomeria > Cryptomeria japonica. The sequence continues at coordinate 284,588,502 of NC_081413.1, forward strand.
GGTAGCCTTAACTAGCTTGATTCAAAATACCTTAAATCGGGTGGTCCTAACAGGCTTGATTCAAATCCCTTAACCAGGTAACTTGAGGCTAATGAGTTCTGAGAAGCTATAGATCTTAAGAGATCCTTTCAGCTATTGAGTTCTTGATATCCTCTAACAAGGTGACCCTACCGGGTTTAACCCTTAACTGGGTGATCCCTAACAGGATCGGTTCCTACCAGAACCTATTGCAATGGCCTTAACCGGACAAGGCTCCTAACAGAGCGGACTTCTAAAGAGTTCAAAAAGTAGCTTGTGGGTATTCATCCCCACTGTGGTTTTTCCCAGTTGGGGTTCCACATGAAAAATATGTGTGTCATGTGAAATGCTTTTGTCTTGTGATGCTTTGTTTTACCTGTTAAGCACATGAAGGTTCTATGTTTTATGCCTGTCTATAAAACATATTGAACTCATTGTTGTGAAGATCTGACAATTAAGTTTACCTATTTATGCATGAGAATATAATGATACTGTAGTATTGAGCTAAGAGGAAAGCTTATTGAGTGACCGGTTCATGACTGATTGAGCTGTACTGGATGTTACCGGTTGCACTTTGTTTTACCGGTATCCCTATTTGTCAATCATTTGGAGTATTTGCTGTCAAACTAGTTTTGGACTATATTAGTGTTTGCACTGATTCACCCCCCCGCTCTTAGTACCGGTTTGGTACTAGTGGTTCATCATTGAGTTATCAATAACATGATTTATGATATATATAGTGATTTATGATACATGGCAATAACATTTCCCATCACCTTTTCTTTTCAAGTTAGACCATAATCTAGCAATTGTCTCCTTATTTTGTTCTTCATTGATATTATCTGACATGGTCTTTCTTCATAGGCAAAAAAATCACGCTATGGAAACTTCAGTGCAAAAGCTTCACAAAAATTGCAAATCGAACCAAAACCATTTAACTCTTCTTTTTCATCTTAAAACATTGAACTTAATAGAGAACATATTTAATGTAGCTGATTGTGTGAATTTTTGAGCATTATGTCTGCAAATTCTTACTGAAAGTTTTCCTGTTGCAGACTTTCTGAGAGACATTTTTGAGTATTCTAAGCCTTGGTTCTTTTATTTTCACTGGTGATAAGTTGGAAACTTTATGGCAGACCTGTAGCCAATCGATCTAATTTTGACAAGTTATACACCAAGCAAATAGGTATCTAGATCTAGCATTGTTTGCAGGTCACCCCTACCCTATGCCATGGGTATATGACTACCCAGAACTCCAGTTTAAGCATTAAGTTACATCATTATTGACCTTACTTTGGGATGCTATGTATGTGATTGGAACCTTTTTTAAGGTGTGATGAATGTGCTATCATAAATGCAAAGCCAAAACCATTTTGATGAGATCATGATCCCACTAATACTATTTTGCCTTGTTATTTTTGCACCCACAAAAATGATAGAGCCAGATATAATATACCATCAATGCCCATATACCGACAATGCTCAAGATGAGCCACTTAGAGGTAGAGTTTAACCACTTTCCATATAGGTAGATTATCTCTAACCTCATTTTCCCTATAGGTAACTGATTAGGTTCATTTTAGAGTCTTATTTCCAAATATGTACCTCTATGTTAGCTTTTTGCTTTATTATTTGCCTGTTTATGCTTAATCTTGTCAATTTTGCATAATTTTACTTAGTTCTTGCATCTTCAATGAATTTATATCTAATCATATCCAACACATCAAAATGAAACAATTAATCATATTGCTGGTCTCTCCTAGAGGAATTAAATTGAACCAAATTGACTATTCCCCTATAAAATGTTTTGAAATGGTGAATGTATAAGTTTGTAGTTTACTTTCCTAGACTAGGACCCCATTTTGTCAACATTTCACTATGAAAGCATAAATATTTTTTCTTGAAGAGAACATCTTACAGATTATGCTTCAATGTATTACACATTTTCATAATCAATCATTCGACTTCACATGGATAAAAGAATTCACATATTATAAATCATGATCTAATGATGTGACCAACTCATATGCAACTATATGGCATGCAAAGCATTTATTTTAACATACACTTATTCATCCACATTGCAGGGATAACAATACAAGGCTCACATATTGGTCTAAGAGGATGCCATGGTCTCACAAAGTAACCAAGAACCATATGAAATGATGGTCTTGAATCCACACACAAATAGGGAGGATCCATATGTTTATTTATGACTTCCCCCTTGTTTGTTTAGTGGGATTAGCCTCCAAGACATAGCCGTCAATAATCACTAAGAATGTACAAGTGGATCGTAGCTACCCATACAACAAACACTTACCCCTATCCTCAAATTTTCCCAATGTTTGATTCCTTATATACACTCATCCAAGGTTATCTACGTCGATCTTGGTGAGGAATCACATCACAACAAAGAAGGCAACATTTAAAAATAGCAAGAGTTTCACTAAACTACCAAAGATCATAAATATTGAAAGAAAGAAAAAATAGTACCAATAATAATTCAAATAAATGTGTTCAAATCCAATAGCAAATCAAACATAGCCACAATAACTACACAATAGAGAAAACTCACAATAGTGATTAAACTAATTCAAACAAGATAAAATAAAATTGTTGGCCCATGCAACAAAGATGAGAGATCATCAATAATTGAAGGAAACTTCACAATCCTTAAAAGTGCACATTACATAACTATACAACTAGAAATTGTGGCTAAATAGAGTGAAGATTCATCATGACTCCAATAATAGTCCCTCATGTGTGCATTTGTGGCATGAACACAAAAACTCCCACATGGCATGGCCATGTACCTAATGGAGAAGACATGCTTAGGCTACATGCCCAAAAAACATGACTATAATAATAGTCCCTCATGCATGCATTTGTGGCCTGCACACTACAAATCCTAACATATCATGGCAATACACCTCATAGAGAAGACACACCTAGGGCCACATTGCACATAGCAACGTGCCTCATAAAGAAGACATGCATTGGGCACATGCCACATAGCAATGTGTCTTATGGAAAAATGTGCATGCATGTCACACACCAAAGCTATATGTATACATCATGAGGCACATTCATATGTTATCAAACACAACCTATTTTATATAACATGAGTTCCTCTCTACATGTGTGCAAATCTTCCAACACTAATCGCCACTAAGAAGGAATAATATAAAATGCATCTTCAAATATTTGTGTGTGTGTATGGAATTGTGTCTTTGAACCCAAATCGCTACCATCAACAACATGTAACCATCACCTACACTATATCAAAACATAGGTATGGTGTGACATCATATCTATTTTCATAATGTCAAAACACAAGCAAACATGAAAATCATCATAGCATGACAAAAATCAATCTCCACATGTCGGAACAAAGATATAAATAAGATAATAGGGTGAGAGGAAACCCGTACCAAGAACCGCATACCAACTATCGGCAATTCCATCAAGATAAATGTAGGATAGGATACCACTATGAGCCATCCAATGGTCCATTCTATGAGGAGAACTAGGGGATACTATCTTTGAAAGGTGTGGTCAATAGAGATAATCCCTACTAATGCCACAATATGTCACCATAGCTTCTTGAGTTTTCCATTCTTCTACTTAACACCACATTTATTGAGTTCCTCAACAGCGAGGTTGGTTCTCAATAGGATGCACAAACATGTAAACACACAAGCATGGTTTCATCATACTTGTACAACAATACAAATTCATTTTTCTAGTTAATTACTTAGTGTAAAAATAACTCCATTACATAACATAGGGCAATAATCACCATAAGTTTTCAAATAAACTTCCAAAACATCAATTGGAGTTACCCTTTCTAAGGTACAAACATAATTTATTTATAACTTCAAAATTAAAATAATCACAATTCATCCAAATAAGTTCAATAGTGCATGGAAATAGACAACATGATCCATAATTAAACCCATAAATTACCCTAATTGGATATGCTAATAAAATGGTGTCTCAAATAATAGAGATTATGTTGGACCTATAATAGATATTTGGACTTTGTTTCATCATACTTGTATCCAAATACACCATCCATAGATAGGTACTCAGTACCACAATCTCATGGGTACCCTTTTAGCTGAATTTACCCTATATCTAGGTGAATCTACCCTTGTATCATTCCTTGATCTAGTATGTCATTCCACCAATCAATAATTTTTCCATATTCTTGGGAGAATACACTATCCCTTAGGTGAATATGCCATATCCTTAAATGAATCCTCCTTGTCATCATCCTAAGTCTTATCCCTTCATCTTTAGGAAAATCCACCTATCCTTATGTGAATGTACTTTCTCTTAGGTGAATCTATTTCACATAAATCATTTATCTTATCCATTTTTCTTATGCAAATGGTGAATTTTTCCTATCCTTAGATGACTACACTCCCATTTAGGTGAATCTATCTAGTTTTAGTCTCCTTCCATTATTTTTTCCAAATTTGTATCCTCTAGTTTACATGAATCTACTTGTTCTTAGGAAAATCAACCCTATCATTCTAAGGGAAATTCACCTTGTCATCATCCTTAATCATCTACCTTTCAAGTGTATAGTCCATCCATCCTTGGGAGAATCTAACATATTATTGGGAAAATCCACTCCCTCTTAGGTGAATCCACCTTTTCCACCTTCTCATTAATCTATTATTTGTTCTAAGAAGGACACAAAAGTGGATAGAAAACAATAGAGGAGATAGTACTCAAACAAGTACTAAGGAATTGCATTAGTGACATGTCACAAATGTGAGCTAAACATGTTCCAAATTGATTGATTCTCATGAAGTAACTAAGCTATCTACAATAAATAGCCACCCAAGAAACCCATTTTCTTTAGGAAAACTATCTTCTTAGTAGTAGCTTAATTCTTGAGACACTTGATTTAGATATGATCTTGTAAATGGTGTTAAAAAGAGTAATTAGTCACCAACCAACCACACTCTTCATTTGTATATTTAAGAATTAGTTTGGTCAAACCTTGATTGTAACAAGCATAACCAAACCCTCCATGATAAAGTTAACAGCAAATATATTATTGCATAACCAAATCTTTGTGGTGGGTGTGTTCAACAAATATATTATTGTGCGAATTGCTTTTTTCCAAAATGTAGGAACTTGATCTACATATCCATGAAGGCATGATTAGGTCTCTATACAACACTATTTTGTTGATGCATATATGTAGTGGTTAGTTGTTTTCTTTTAGTTGTGGATAAACCATTTTGTGTGAATTTCTCATTTACTTGAGCATTTTACATTTAGAGAACAACTGGATGACCATTCAACAAGGGGTTTAAACTCTTTGAACTTCACAAATGCTTGAGCTTTTCTTGTCAAGCAATGTACCCACATCTTAAAGACATCAAATTATGAAAGATGATAGTCCCAAATCTGCAAATGACTGTCACAGCATAGTGAATAAGGGAAATCCATAGATACATTAATGAGTAGCACTAGATCAATACAAAGAGAGCATATGCATGCTAAGGGAGCATTGAACAAGCCTTTTTCAGGATAATATAATGGTAGTAAAAGAAATCAATAAAGAGCATAAGTTCATCAAGAACAATTCTTAGCCACAAAGATCTAAGGTAATCATAGAGGAGCTGATAATAAGTGAGTTCAAGAAGACACACTCAAGCCTTCATCACATTCCATAAAAAGAAAATCATTATTCCATATAATTGGAAGGAAATGATATATTGCAAAGATTACTATGAAGGTCTAAAATAGTAAAAGAGATGAGACTAATCTTTTATTTCTACTTACAACAGTGAATTGGTTGAGATATACTCATAGACAAAGTGAATGACATGTATGAGAACAACCTCAATAAAGGTAAAAAGGACAATAAATAGTAGTGATAGATGACAATGCATTGAATGTGCCAAGAAAAAGATAGTGAAAGCCATGGAGAAATCACTATCAAAACAAAGCCATTAAATAAAACTATGTTGGTGCAGCTTGAGAAGCACAATAGAACAATGAAAAAAGAACACTACTTGGTCCTTGAAAAGCATGTAGTCGCAATGATTGAAAACCACAATGAAAACATAGAGGGCATGAATGTTTGGAGTATTTCCATTCTTAAGAATCTCATGATAGTCCATTACTAGGACAAGTGAAGTGCACTATGAAAGTGTCTTAAAAAGCTAATATAGCCATAAGTGATAGTGCCAATTATTTGAGTTCAAATCCTCATGAAATATAATCATGTTTATCTCAATGCAATGTTTTCCAGCATCCTCCCTGCGTGTGCCAAAATAGGAGCTTTGGAACAAGGTATGGACATCCATAAAAGCATAATTGAAGGGGGTTTTTTGTCAGAAATTAGTTGCAAATGCTCCAATAACAAAAATCGCAAAATGGGGTAGCATACACACGGCATGTGAACTGTATGATAGAATACCTCAAAGAGATGTCATTTCATGGAATTTTAAGATTGCAGGATATGCACAAAATGGATTAATTCACAAAAAAAAACCAGTTGCCCCTGATTGCGAAAAAAAATTAGTTGCCCTTCATTCAAAAACAAAAACTTCCTTTGATTGCAAAAAAAACCTTACCTTGCTTGTGTAGAGATCACTCTAGTGGGGGGTAGGGAGGCAAGATGGTCATCGCTTGCTTTGGTTTGCTTTCAAAAAGAAAATGCGTTGTGTTTTTTTTTTTAAATAAAATGCCTGAGGTCGTCAGAATTCTGACGAACACGGGCATTTAAAAAAAAAAAATCAAATTTTCACACAATGCTCCTTGTCCGTCGGAATTTGACCCCAAATGTATTAGTGACAACTGCCTAGCATACTTAATTGTACAGATGAAAATACCTTTATCAGTTTGAGTAATCTACAAACCTAAGAAAAAATTCATCTCCCTAATCATAGACATCTCAAATTCATTCTTCATATTATCAGAGAATTCCATACATAACTTATCCTCACCTTTAAAAATGATATCATCAACAAAGACTTGCACAAAGACTTATCCATACCAAGCTTTAGGGGCTTGTTTCAATCCATATAAAGTTTTCCTTAACCTGCAAACCATGATTTTGTCATCTGAAAGTGAAAATCCATTAGGTTGATCAGTGTAAACTTCCTCTTCAAGATCTCCATTCAGAAACACATACTTAACATCCATCTGATAAACCTTGTAGTTCTTATGAGCAACATAAGCAAGAAATAATCTCACAGTTTCAATCCTAGCTACTAGAGCAAAAGACTCATCATAATCAATTCCTTCCTTCTGAGAATATCCTTTACAAACCAATCTAGCCTTATTCCTCACAAATTGTCCATCTTCATTCAACTTATTCCTAAAAACAAATTTTATCCCAATGACATTCTTATTTTTAGGCTGGGAAACTAAATTCCATGTATCATTATTTTCTATCTGATCTAATTCCTCTTCCATATCTTTCATCCAACATACCTCATCAGCTGCCAACCTTCTTCTTGTCATCACTCCTTTATTCTTGTCTCCAATAATCTGATCTTCTGAATGATTTAACCTAACATACTTAGGATTCTTTTGATTTTTTGTTCCTCTGCTTTGATCTTCAGTTACTATAGAATTTTCTCATACTGCTAGAGTATCTGGTTCAACATTATGTTCCGGTGTAGGTGCTACTAGTTTAGTTATGATCATTTCCACTGTCGGTTCTCTCTCATAAGTTTGATTTGACTTCTATTCAACTCATCCACCTTGACATTAGTGCTCTCCATAATTCTCTGCAATCTTTTGTTATAACATCTATATGCTTTTCTTTCATTAGAATAACCAAGAAATATCCCTTCATCACATCTAGGATCAAATTTTGCAATGGAATACCAAATATTATGAAATACTTAACTGTAGGGGTATGACCAAACCATAACTCATAAGGTGTCTTACCAATGTCTCCTTTGATATAAACTATGTTGAATGTGTATACCACCATGCTCACAGCTTCTCTCCAGTAGATATGAGATAGATTAGCTTCCATCATCATAGTTCTAGCCGCATTCTGAATAGTTTTGTTCTTCCTTTCCACAACTCCATTACGCTGAGGTGTACGGGGTGCAAATAAGTATCTCCTTATCCCATTCTTTTCATAATAACTGTTAAATTCACCGGATGTGAATTCTCCACCCTGATCAGACCTTAAGCATTTAATCTTCAATCCTATCTCTGTCTCATCTTTATCTTTAAATATTTTAAACTTTTTAAATGCTTCAGATTTCTCCCTTAGAAAAGTAACCCACATCATTCTAGAATAATCATCCATGATTAGCATAAAATATCTATCACACTGAAAACTTTTGATTCTAGGAGGACCACACAAATCAGTATGAATAAGATCAAAAACATCATTAGATTTGTCTTGTATACTCTTAAAATAAGTTCAGACTTGCTTTCCCATTTGACATTCCTTACATATCAGATTATAGGGTTTCACAATTTGAGGTATATCTCTAATTGCCTTAGTAGAGCTGATCTTTACAATGCAATCAAAATTCACATGACATAACCTCTTATGCCATAGCCCACTCTCATCAATTTGTGCAATCAAGAGTTCAAATGAAAGATGTTACCTTTAGTCTAAGTACTAGTTGTTGTTAGGATTCCCAAATATACTGAGAGGGGGGGGGGGGGGAGTGAATCAGTATCTAACTAGTTTCTAAATTTACTTGAATTAAAACTTGTAAAGCATATCAATACTGTGTATCGATAAACCAAAAATAATGCAGTAAACAAGAATAACAACAACCACATGAAAAGCACACCATAACACAGTAGTTTAACGAGGAAACCCGATGTGGGAAAAACCTCGGTGGGATTTGTGACCCACAATATTCACTTACTGGCCAATAAGGGAATATTACTGCTATACATGAGGGGCCTGCACATGCAGGAAGGCCAAGTGCCTAGAGCTCACTACTCAATTACAAAGGAAGTCACATCGACTTACAAAAATGGATTATACAAATCCAATGTCTTGTACTGCTTCAAATTAGCATCTGCTATGCAGATCCAGTACCGGTTTTAGCTCTGCTTCATACATAAACCCTTAACCTATAATTCACATATTAGGTCTGCATAATTTTGCCTATTACCTTATTTTTAAATGTTCTACAATGATCTCATACATATATGAGTCATATTACAACTTGCCATGTCGGCTTACAATGATTTTACAATTAATTACAAAATATATTATCAACAAAATTCTTGTCGGCCAGAGTGTCAGTATCCATCCTTTCACTGCTGGTGTTCTGTGTGTTGGTGTAGAGTTTGTTGTTGCTGGTGCCGGTATATTTGTTTTGCTGATATCATATGATTGCAAGGTTGCCAACAATGACAAAACCTTCAATCACCTACAATTTCTCATTGGAGTGTGCATTTGCCAACAATCTCCCCCTTTGGCATTGATGGCAACACTCATGAGAAAAATCAAAAAGTGTTCAAAATTGATATCCAAAAATAGTTTGTCAAAAATGTCTTACCAAAGCTATATGCTCAAAACTGTGTGCTCTCCCTGAGTAGATGAACCATTTTTCTCATTCCTCTACTCCCCCTTTGACATCAATGACAAAGGTTGTCATTCGGTGTCAGTGGAGTCCTTCCTGAATTCTTGTAACCGGTGGGTTACAATCTGAAAAATGTCTGTCAAAACTAGATTTATTCCATTGTTGAATGTTTTGCAGTCTTTTATGGCTTCTTGAGTCCTTTGTACTGTACCGGTGATTATGTGAATTTTCTCTTCTGGTGTCTTTAGTTAGGGAACTAGAGCCTTAGATATTTCTTTTCTCAAAGAAATAAGATACTCTAGTCTTGGACCAAGTCTGCATTTTAAGTCCTTTGCTTTGTCCTTTATTCTTTGTTTTTCATTTTCCAGTTTCTTGATTTTCTCTTCCTGCTCTGCAATTTTCTTCTCTAATTCCAAAAATGAGTCTAATGTTCCAATTAGATTATCAGCAATATTATTAATTTTATCTTGTGCTTTTCTGATTTCTTTGTCAAGATCCTCTGTTAATAGATCCATTTTGCAAGTGTCCTTGTACAATTTCTTGAAGTCAAGAATGATTTCATTGATTTTCGGTTAAAGAGTATCCATTTCCTCTTTGTTCTTATTCACAATTTCCATAAAGAATTTTTCTTTCTCTTTTATCATTCTTTTCTTAAATGTATCCTCATTTATTTTGTCCAGTGTTATTAGGTTGTCGGTTATATACTTAGACAATGTGTCTAATTGGCTCAAATAATCTTTATTCTCAACACTGCACTTTGGTGCTATCATCTTCAAAATTGGTAAAGTGTCATCTATAGCCTTATAGGATTGTGCATTGCACTCTATTATTTTCTTTATTGAATCTAATAAGACCTTAGCTACATTAGTAGGTCTGAATTCTATCATGGTTGTACCAAATGTTTGTCCAACAATTTTTACAATCTTTAATGCGCCGGTTGTAGTTGTAGCTTTGCTTTCCTCTTTCTCTGGAGGATCTATTTGAGTTTGCATTTCTACAAACAAAATTTTAGGCTTTTCATTTTGGGCCAGTGGCACTGTCTCTATTGGTACCTGTGAAGGAGCCTGTTTCTCTACCTGTTTCTCTGTGTTGTCCACGGTCAGTTTTTCCTCTATGCTACCTGTTGCCGGTGACTCAGTTGGTTTTTTAGTTTCAGTAGGTTCCAGTGGCTTAGTGGATGCATCAGTATGCATATCTGTGGTTTTTGCCTTTTTAGTGACTGGGGGTTCACTTGATCCTTCAGTTTGTTTTAGTTCCCCAATTTCAATGTTTTCTACTACAATATTTACTGCCGGTGGCTCTATTGCCACATCTGATTTCTCAATAGATTCCTTATCCACCATAATATTGACTTCCTGAGTGTCAGTGTTCATTGTATATAACACCTTAGAATCAGAATTTGTATCCTCATGTGGTGTGTCCATACTCTTAGTTGTCGATTGATTGTCAGTAGTCTCTACCGGTGGAGTATCTAGAGGCGGTGGGGTTAAGTTGTCTGTTATCTTTATACTGGGAGGTCTGTCCCTATCCTTTTGATATACCTTGAATGTTTTATGTTTTTGATACTCTTCCTGTTTCTCCTTTTCTACCAAGAATATGTCCCATGCATCTGTTGTTTCTTCAGTTACCTGATTCACTTTTCCTGCCATCAGTGGTACATGTTGGTGAGTAGTTGAGAATACTAACCAGTTAGCCTCAAAGATTAATTGATCTATCTCATCAAGTGAGTTAATAGGGTGCACTACAAGTAGTTTTTCAATCTTTATTTTTTTATCTAGCTCAAAAATAGCTACTCTTCTAGCTTCTAGTCTATTATATAGATCTGCTAGTATTTCATCAACAACTTGCATAAAAAATTTCTTGAAAATATCTAAGTGTAAGATTACACTGTTCTTTATTTTCTCTTTGTCATTAGTGGATAGTGTGTCATATAATTTGTTGATGTTCTTCAACTTTCCATCCTCTATAATTTCACTGAGAAGTTTATCAATGGGTGCAATAGTTTGTTGTGTCTTCTTCTTAGGAGTCATCTTCTTTTTCTTTGGAGTTAATTTCTTTGCTGGTGGCCTCACTGCTTGTTGCTTCTATCTTGTCCTCTTTGGTGTAGGAGAAGGTGTCGGTGAAGGTTTTCTTTTCCTTTCAACTCTCCTAAATACAATAGGTATGTCACTTTTTGAAGAAGTTCCAACCGGTGAAAGGTGAGTTTCCGGTTGAAGTGCTTCCAACTCACTTTCAGTTATATCTGTTTGTTTTAGCACATCTTCTTTAATAGCTTTTGCCTGCTGGGTTCCTTTTCTAACAGTTGCCTCAACCTTCTTAACTCTTTTCCTTGATTTAATTTGGCTTTCTATAGTTTCAACATTACCAAATACCTTTTCTTTCGGTTCCTTAGGAGCTTCCAGGAGGAATTTTGCATAAGTTTCTATTATGTTGTCATCAGTCTCATACCCCATTTCAGTTACCCAGATGGTTCTAGGAATAATTTCCTCCATCCAAATTTCATCTTTCTTTATTACAAAATAGATTTCCTTTTGGTCCTTATCCACAATAGCTTGTGATAGCCTTACTCTTGTTTTCATTCGAGCCTTTAGTGCTTGAAAGTGCTCATTTATGGTTTTCTCCCTATTCTCTCCCATATTGTTCAGCAATTCTGATAGTTGTTTTCCTACTGGTATATCAAATCCAAAATCTTTAGCACCAATACCAGGTACTTGTTTGGTTATGTATAGCATCAGACAAACAAGTAGGTTTCCAAGTCTGAATGTTCCTTTCTTTTCTCTTTTGATCTTTCCTAGATTGTCTATTAGCTCATCTTTAAGCCATTCAAATATGTATATCCTTGCATTATCATTTACCATATCATAGGCACTCTTAATACATAGGCTAGAAACTAAGTTTAACCTATTTGCATGTGTAGCCTTGTATCCTAAGATCATACTGATAAATCTGATATTTGTATCCTTTACATCATTTACCCTTAGTTATCTTTTATCAAATGTTGCACTAGTTAGGTTTGTCACTAAGTCATTTGAGACCTTCTTAGTTTTGTCAGGTTTGTTGCCAGTGGAAGGTAACTCGATTACTGCCCTTACCGCTTCTTTTGTGACCTTGTGAATAGAGTCTAACTATAAAAATTCACCATGGACTCTGCTTAACACAATCCTTATGATATCCTTGGGGAAATCCGGGATACTAAGTATTTCAGTGAAACTTGGGGTTTCTACTATCTTGTGTTCAGGTTTGACATTTTCGGATTCATCACAGATTACAGTCTCATACATATTCTCAATTTCATCATCACCTAGTTCATCAATATGACAATGTATATACATTCTAGGGTCTTTAGCATATACTACTCCTTTAGGGATTTGGGAGAATGCACCTATGCTATCATCTTTCTTAGCAATTTCGGGAACTAGCTGAAAAATGGGTCTAAGTCACTTAACAACTTCAACAATAGTAGGGTTTACAATAAATTCATGAGTGGATGAAGATGCCATAGCTATAAATACCTCAATCTGCCTTAAGGATGAATGCTTTGATGGATCGCTTCTCTTCTTTGCTTGGAGTATCTTCGCTCGGGAATTTTCGCGCTCTTCGAAGATTTGAATGCTCGGTGAATAAAAAGAGCCAAAACACTTTCTTTATAATTCTATTTTTGCTAGATACCACATTTAATGCTTGCTGGTTAAGTCACAACTTAAGTCATCTACCGGTATAGAAGTAATTTCAACTTCTTACCATCAACCGAGGGAATAATAGCATGTTTTTCATTTGTTGCTAAACCCCCAAAAGAATTTTCTTCAGCTAGATGAGGAGTCTCCTGCTGGCGGAGTGTTACTCTGTTCTACTAGTGGAGGTGTAATCATATCAACATTCTGATCTGACTTTTTGATCCATTGTTTTGAAAATTCTTGCTATACCTCTTCAAATTTTTCTTTACCTTTCAAACTAGGACCTTTGTTATTTGTCGGTGATGCCTTACTTCTGCAAAATTTAGCAATATGTCTGATCTTGTTATGGGCATTACAAGTCACATTGTTCTTTTGAATAGCTTTCCCATATCCTATGCCAGTATGTGTTCTGCATTGATTAGATAAGTGCCCAAATCTTCCACAAACATAACATCTCACATTCATTCTACAATTTTCTGAATTATGACCAACTTTGTTGCCTTTAAAACATTGACCGGTGGGTGTATTAGTGTTCTGATAATTTCTAGATCTACACTGATTTTCTCTATGACCATACTTGTTACAGTAAAAGCATTTGCCATTAAATTTGTAAGCAGTAGGTTCTCTTACCGGTTTGCTATGATCATGATTGTTGGCAGTACCGAAGCTTTCACCAACTTCAAAGCTAAGCCCATTTGTATCACCATTAGGTTTCTGATTCTTTAGCATGTCACCAAGTTCTTCTGAACTTTTCTTGAATTTTTCTTTGTGATGATTTGCAATACTTAGTTCACTTTCCAAGATTCCTTTATGTCTTATGAGTTCAGTTCTATCATTTTGTGTGTGCATTAGATCTATCTTCAACATATTATTTTCATGACTAAGTCTTGTGTTCTCATTTCCAACATCATTTAGTCTTCTGGCCAAGTCTTCTTCATTCTTCTTCCTATCTTCAATTTCTTTACAAAATATTATAATCATATCCTGCATCTCATTCTGTGTTGTATTGATCTCTTGTATTAGCATGTTTACCAGATCATTAAGAGTTTCTTTTTCATCATTCTCATTCTGCATCTTTTCACAAAGTTCTCTTCTCTTATTTCTTGCAATGGTAAGATTTTGTTGAAGCACTTGAATGATATCCTGAGCAGCCTTTAGATCATCTTCAAGTTTGATATTCTTCACCTTTTTTGCATCATAGTCTGAAAGAGTTGTTTTCAATTGTTCTATCAAGTTTTCCATCTCTACCGGTGACAAGATCTTCCTCAACTTGTTAGGCTTCTGAAAAATAGAGGACCAAGCTCTGATACCAATTGTTAGGATTCCCAAAGATACTGAGAGGGCGGGGGGTGAATCAGTATCTAACCAGTTTCTAAATTTACTTGAATTAAAACATGTAAAGCATATCAATACTGTGTACCGGTAAACCAAAAATAATGTAGTAAACAAGAATAACAACAACCACATGAAAATCATGCCATAACACAGTAGTTTAATGAGGAAACCTGATGTGGGAAAAACCTTGGTGGGATTTGTGACCCACAATATTCACTCATTGGCCAATAAGGGAATATTACTATTTTACATGAGGGGCCTGCACATGCAGGAAGGCCAAGTGCCTAGAGCTCACTGCTCAATTACAAAGGAAGTCACACTGACTTACAAAAATGGATTATACAAATCCAATTTCTTATACTACTTCAAATTAGCATATGCTATGCCAGATCCAATACTGGTTTTAGCTCTGCTTCATACATAAACCCTTAACCTATCATTCGCATATTAGGTCTGCATAATTTCACCTAATACCTTATTTTTAAATGTTCTACAATGATCTCATACATATATGAGTCATATTACAACTTGCCATGTCAGCTTACAATGATTTTACAATTAATTACAAAATATATTATCAACAAAATTCCTGTCGGCCAAAGTGTTGGTATCCATCCTTTGACTGTCGATGTTCTGTGTGTCGGTGTAGAGTTTGTCGTTGCCGGTGCCGATATATTTGTTTTGCCGGTATCATATGATTGCAAGGTTGCCATCAATGACAAAACCTTCAATCACCTACAATTTATCATTGGAGTGTGCATTTTCCAACAGTTGCAATCTCTAATCTAGATCTATTGATAATCTTGCTTTTTCCATCCTTGAACTGTAACTGAAATCCCTTATCCACCACCATTCCTACACTAAAAATATTATGCCTTAAACCTTCAACATAATAAACATTATTAGTATCATTCTTACCATCAAATGATATAGTTCCTCTTCCCTTGATCATGCATGCTTTGTCATCTCCAAATCTAACCAGACCGCCATCAAATTCTTGCAACGATAGAAACTTCCTTTTATCTCTAGTCATATGATGTGAACATCCACTGTCTATCACCATTCATCCTTGTCTTCAATTTTAGCAGCAAGGGTCTTTTCTTCAGGTACTAGATTATCTTCCTTGATAGCCAAGAATACCCATTCCTTTCCATCGTCGGTTCCACTAGCCGAATCTTGTGTTGGTTCATCATCAGAATCAATCAGACCTTCCTCATCTGCATAGTAGCATGATTTGTCTTTTTTCCTCTTATGCTTATGCTTGTTTTGATAATCATGGTTAGGCCTAAAACATATTCTATCTCTTTCCTCAAATCTTGAATTCCTTTCACGACATCTAGATGCAAAATGAGCTATCTTATTACATGCAAAACATTTAAAAGGTGATTTTCCTTCATACTTACTTCCTGCCAGACCTTTAGGTACTCTTCTAGAAAATAAGGCTTCAAGTTTCTCAAACTCTTCATGTTATTTCTTCATTTCCTCTAGTTCCTTATTATATAAGGCTTTCCAATCACTCTTGCCAGTAGATGATGTAGATGCACGAAAAGCAGGTTCACATTTTGCAACTCCAGAAGGACCAAATTCCTCAAGCTCAAAAGAAGATAACTTCCCAACCAAGGTATCCCTATTAACAAAGGTGTTTGCCATCGTTATCAACTCATTAATTGCAGTTGCCTTCATCTTATAAGCCAGTGGAAAATATCTCAATACTTTAAAAACTATTTGATCTTCGCTCAAAGATCCACCACAATATTGAATTCCCAAAACAATTTCATTAACTCTCTCCATAAGAGCAGCAATCCTTCCATCTTCTTCCAATTTTTTGGTTCTCATATCTCACCCGGTAACCATCAAGTTTAGCAATTTTAATAGTAGGGTCACCTTCATTCAGAGTCTCCAATTTATCCCATATAGCCTTTGCAGTTGATTTGTTAGTTAGTCCCATAATTTGCTGATCAAAAAGTGCATACAAAAGGGCTTCTCTAGCTCTACAATCATTTTCAATGTCCTTATCCAAGCCTGCCAAAGGAGGATTGCTAGATGCCTGATTATGAGGTTTATATCCTTTCTCAGTGATCTCCCAAATCTCCTTACTAAGACATCTCAAATGAGTCTCCATCTGAATCTTCCATACTTTGTAATTTGTTCCACCAAGCCTAGGAATTTCTCTCTGAAAAATAGCTGCATATGAACTTGATGAAATTGAACTATTAGATGCCATAGGATCTTCCTCAAGTGGTTAAGCTTCTGCAAAGAGGACCAGGCTTTGATACCAATAGTTAGACAACTCAAATAATTGGTGGACAATTGAGAGGGGGGGGAGGTGAATCAGTTGTCGATAGATTAAAAAAATTTAAGCATTAAAACCTTATTACTGGAATTCATAAACCAAATAATGGAATAGCAGATATTATAGTTAAGCACAAATATAAACCACAAAAAATTTACCAACGATCCACAAAAGATAACACAAAGATTTAGTACGTGGAAAACCTGGTAAAGGGAAAAACCACGGTGGGAAGCCTACCCACGGTCAGATAATACTTCTGTAGTAAGTATGTGATTACAAAAAGAAGGGCCTTCACATGTAGGAAGGCCAACAACCTAGAGCACACTGCTCATCACAAAAGGAGCCTCACTGACTACAAAATAAATCCAAACTACAATCTGGAAGGAAGAGTGAACTGCAATAATATCATCTCCTATGTTTGAATACAATTCTGATTAAGCTTAGTACCAGAGGTCTTAAACCTTTTTCACTAACCCAATTCAATCACCTATGATCGACCTAGACCTCTGCATATGATTACAACCTTATTCGCACACAAATTATCCTATATCCCATAGACCCACGATCTACAAAGAGATCTTACATCATATTTATATCAACCGGGACCTAAACAATTAGGTCGGCCACATAAAAGATAATACAATAAATTTATAGCATAAACCCACAACCCAATGATCAACCAAGTCTGCATAAGACTGAAATGACATAATCCAATCATTAGATCCAACTGGAAATACATCGGGATCATCCAACAACATGTTACATAAACTAGTCCATAACCTAGCAGAATAAGATAACATTAGGTCTAGTCCAAAATGCAACACCAGTGATCAAAAGGAACATGAACAAGATAACCAATAGCATCCTGAAATCCATCTAGAAGCCACACCAATACCACTTATCACGTGCATCAAAATATCTTCAACAAAGCTCTACCGGTAAAACCCTTAGCGATGACCAAAAGACTTACTAGAACAAATGGTAGCTCCTGAATCAACTGATCATGATACACATATGAATAGCATGAATGAAAGATCCAAACCAATTCCACAAACCAAAGCATACTGGAGCATACCAGATCAATATCATAATCCCACTATTCTACCAGAACCTACCGAAAACTGGTAAACAACCAAAACAGCTGGTGTTGCCATCAATGCAACACATAATCATTTCCTCCAATTGCCAACATACATGTGTTACACCTTATTTTTAATTCCTCTCCTTCATTTACTTGAAAAGATAGAAGCAAACTAATGTTTCTTCTATATCTATTTAACAAAAGATTGTTTCTTCTATATCTATTTAATGAAAGATTGTTTTCTTTTATATTCATTTTTGATATCTTAATAACAAAAGGAAAGTTAGGTATGTTTGTGTTTGTGGGGAAAGTTACCTTTCAGGATGGGTGCCGAATGTGGAATGATAGAGAGAATAGTTTTCTTTTCCAAACTATATTTTATTGCTATGTATGGCATTATACTCGCCCGAGTAACTTATTGTCCATTGAAATAGATGGATATATTTATTTATACTCTCTACCATATCCTTGATTGATCTTGCTTGTTTCTTAATGGAATTAGAAAATTGAAAATGCATCTATCATTCTAGGCATGCACTAGATTCCATCTTGTCTATCGAACTCTTTTTTTCTAAGCAATTCATGCAAGGTTGAGTATTCTTGATTGACAAAGAATTCCGAGGAAGTGTGTTGGTAAACAAATTTGCCTTTCCTTTACTATTCATATATATATTTTTTAATGATGACTCATGCATACCCTTCATGAAAAAGCAAATGAACCAATAGTTGGGTGAACCGAGCTTCGTTTTACCCTCTGCATAAGAGTGCATCTTCTCGTAAGATTTTCAATGAATTTTTATACAAATAACTCAGAAAGAAACACACTTTTCACCAGAAAGCGAGAAAGGAAATCGCATTCATTTGTCAACACAATAAGAATGCTACAAGATAATTAGAATAAATGTAAAGCTCTCTGACTTAAACTTTGAACATTTCAATTTAGTGTAAAACCTATTTTACAAAGCATACTCAATGTAGCATAAATGTTGATCGATACTCACTCATATCTCACAGGACAAGGTGGATCAGAATCATTTAAACAACAATGTACCACTAATTTTCTTGAACAATGAATTCACAAACTTATGAAGAACTGATGATGAGGTAAAATATTTTGTACACAAGAATACATTCCAACAGAGATTTCTATATCATTCAAACACACAGATTTGAAGACCATACAAAATATCATTCCATTCATATATCAAATGTCTACACTACAATTCCAAGAAAAGTATGTCTGTTAATTCAAATCAAAGTTTTTCAGACCTTTAATAGAGGTTGCTTAATTATATTTATAGCCTCAAGGCCAATAGTTCTTTTGAAAATAACCCTAATTTCTTAAACTCTACCCTAGAGTTAAAAGAAATTGTTTTCTTCAAACTGGATAAAACTTAAATGAACAATGACCAGAGACAGGATGACAACTCATCCATAAACTGATCAAGACTCCATCGTGGTAGAAGAAGTTGTTGATTTGTCCTATTTCATCATGACACCACGTACATTTCATCACTCCAGATGCATTGTTTAGAAATTAAGGATAACTTGATAGTATGGGAGTCCAATGTGTAGAATGCACTGCTTCCAAACTTCTTTGTCCATGTTCACCTGCATAACTTTAATTTTATGTGATTCCAAGTGATTGAAACAGACTGCCAACATTGATTCTATCCTTGCCACTTCGAAAAAGTCTTCTATAGTTAGAAACTTTGTCTCTTTAACAAGTTGCATCCTTTCTTTGAAGGTTTTGACCATATCTATCGATGGTTCAATCGTCTATCCATCCTCCTTCAAGAGTTGTATATCGATGTATTTTAGATCTTTTTGCATCATATCAATAAGTTCTTATAATCTTTTAAGTAACTTGACAGATTCTTCATGACCCTATTTAATGATAGAATTTCTCCATTCAACATTATTTCTTGATATATATAGCACGTTGTCATCCACATTTTCCACTAGCTTCTTGGTTACAAATTTCATAATGCCAAATTTCTGCACATCATTCATCTGTGCCAAGACTACTACCCATTTAGTTCTTTGTTTTTCCCTTGGTAGCTTCTAGTTCTAGCTCTTCACTCACAATTATGGCGTTATCATATACCTTGATCAAGATAGCAATATAGTCCGTGCCCTTCTACACTATAGAATCAAGCCACTCATCAAAAACTTCAGCTATCATGTGGCTTCTCTGGACCTAATCTAATAACTTTTGATTCACTGGTGATTTAGGGTCAAAAGATAATGTCATTTTTGTCACAGGCTGAGGACTCAGGTGATGTATGGCATTAATCTATTCAACCATCTGCATAACAACTTGTTTCAACTCCATTTTATCCTTCTCATCTTTCCAAGTCCTGGATATCATTCTCTTAGTAGAGGATTCTAAATGTTTGGCATCCACATCCCTTCAAGCAACTCCCAAGTCAATTTTCTCAACAATAAAATCATTCTCAGTGGCTTTTTTTGGATCTCTATCTGAGATGGGTTTAGCTACTTCTGCTACCCAGTGGCATGCTTCATCATCAATTTCCATCATTTCCTGTGTTTTGAGCTTCTTGGGTTTAGATATTTTTCTAAGGTACTTACTTACCATATCCTCCATGGGAATTGTAATAGGAATAATACTGTGTTTCTTTCCAATTGAAGCTCCAAGCCATCAAGAAGTACTGGAAGTTTCTTTAGGTGGTGGTGTCTGATCATCCAGTGGGTTAGCAACAGTCATAGTGCTCATTGGATTTGGATCCTCTTCAGGTTCTTTCTTTGTATTTGCATCCTGCGCTAGAGGGTTATTTAACACATGTTGATCCATGATCACTTGAGTTTCTTCACTTGAATCCAAGTCCACAACAATTTGATCTGCCACTGGTTCTTTGTTCTTCTTTTTGCTCCTTCAAAGAGTAACTCTAACTATAGAAGAAATCAATGGGGACCTCTTTGATCTTCTAGTTTGAACCTCACCAATAATAAGCCTTGTGTCACCTACAACATCAACAATTTTGTTAGAGGAGGAAGTGGGAATCTGTGTTGTAGCAAGTGGACCAACTGTTAATTCATTAGGAATGATAATTGACTCCTTTCTAAATTTGTGGTCTCTTAACCACTTCTCCATTCTTCTTATGACATTGAAGGACTTGGCTTGAATATTTTCCTCTTCTCTTCTATCCCAGTCAATTTCAGGAATAGGTTTCCCTTCAACCCTTTCATTGAATTTGGGATCCAGTACATCTTCCTCTTCCTCTTCTTGTACTCCAAACACATTAATGGACAACCTCATTGTAACAACCCACTGCAAAGTAAATCTTTACCATAATCTCCTCCTCACTTCAAATTAATCACAACAATTTTCCCAATAATCTTCTAATTGAGTTTCATGGAAGAAATGGTAATCAACATTTAGATGTTCTACAACATATCCCCTGCTATCAAACTTACGTCTGACAAAGTAGGGCTGCAAATTCATTTTCTTGAACTCTAATTCTAGGTTCAAGGCATCAGATACAGATTTACAACTATAGTATCCAAGTTCAACAGGGAAAGCAACCCCGGATTTACTCTTTGTCCCTAACCTTTTGTCAATGTGGGCTAACTTTCTGCAAACTTCAATAAGCACACAGCTGTCAAAGGCATACCTAGGCAATTTGAATGGTTCACCTTCGAAGCCCCCCACTCTAATGTAAGTAAACCTAGGAAATTGGATAAAGTGGCTTCCATATATATTTACCAGCTCCATGGCCTCGCCTGACATTCTTTTATTTATGTCTCCCTGCAATTCAAAGGCAAGCCTTCCTACAAAGACATCATTCCATCTTGTGAAATTTTATGCATGGCTCTGTTGTTGCAGGTAAGGGCAATAGTCATAAACCTTCATGTCATCCACCGAAGGATAATTATGCAACCCTTTCCATTCTCTTGTACAAGACAATATTTAAAATAAATATGAGGACATGTAAAAACTGGACATTCCAACAAAGTTACTCAAACCCTCATGGAGTCTTTCAACAATAACCTGCGCCCAGTCAAGATATTTCTCACTGGCTAACAACACCTGAATATAAAAATAAATCTAATCCTCCCAATAGAAAGAGTGTGAGTTCCCTTTGAGTCTATTTAACAATATTACAATATCCCGCACCTCCGTGATGAAATTCTCTCTCATTAGAGGCTTTGGTAACCATGACCCCCCTTTCTGAACCTTTAGAAGCCAATTCCTTGCAATGACACTTCTATATGTACTTTTATTCTCAGATAAAAATGCATGAGGTTCCAATCAACCAGTGTTCATATGACTCTTTATGAGGGATTCCCATTTCAACCATCACCGTTTCTCTGTTAATTTCTACTAATAGTTCACCACTGTTGGTCCTAATGCTCCTACTTTCAACATCATATCTTTTCATACATGCTATCACTAGTTTTGGACAAGGAGCAAAAGTTGGGAAAGCAACAACTTGAATCAATTACCTTCGACATCTTTCGCTCCTTCAATAACAACAGGTACTACTTTCATAATTTGAGAATTCACAAGTTAAGAAGTAGAAAAACTGAGTAACATCTACACACGCCTCATAATGATTCATCCAAACATGTGAGATAACCAATGATTTGATGGGAACCAGACAAATTTCTTAATTACACATCAACTCTACACAAAGGACTTGAGTTTTCATGATTTCTTTCCAAATTTAGAATTGTAAATTATAAGATGCCCAGAATATTCCTTTTGTCATGCCACCTTTTGTGTTATTAATATCCTTGGGGCTAATCTTGGAATGAACCTTTGAACTTTGAAACATTTCACAAGAAGTTCAATGGTTCAAGTTCAATCCTAAGAAAATAAAAGAACTTCCAACTTGCAGCTCAACAAAACACCGCGAATGAGCGAAGACTTTTAACAAACATAAAGGAAGACTTTAAACCTTGAACCTTCAACCGATTTAGAAATGGATCAAAGTTCAAGTTCAAGACTGACTTAACACATTCATGCTCACTCACTTAACAACATAACAAAGTCATGACCCATACAAAGGCACTAGTTGAACTTTGAACCTTGAACCAATATGCAGGTTCAACCGACAGGTTCATTGGGGCAAAAAAGGTGAAACATAAAGGAACAAAAGGTGCATGGCTAAAGACAGATCAAACTAAATGAGGGAAACAAAATTAAATACACATTATTTTGTTCAAAACAAATAATGGGGTAAGATTTGCTTTGACTGGGGAATGGGACTGAAAAGGACCAAGAAAGGAGCTTAGAGTCTCTCATTTTGCATGCAAGTGGGGAAGGACAAAGGTCCGAACCCAAGAAACACCCAACAAGAAAACCAAAACAACACAATAAAAACTTATGTACATAGCAGAATGAGAACTGCTTACAACTGATACAACTTTAAATCCTACCCATTATAGGACAAGGGCAGAGAAACTCCATTAGGATATTCAAGTTTGAATGAGTTAGGACCTAATACCTACATGATCGTGAATGGTCCTTTCCACAGAGAATCAAATTTCTTATGAGCTCCTTTCGGTTCCTTGTGTTTGTCCTAGAGCAAGACTTGATCTCCCAACATGAACTATCATGGTCTAGCCCTGCTATCAAAATTTTTCTTTACCCTAGCCTGATGAGCAGTGATATGATCTACCAATTCCTGCCTCTCCTCTTCAATTTTTGAAAGGTACATAATTCTCTTTTCCAGGGCACTTTGAAAGAGTTCATCTTCTATTACTTTCTGCCACCTGGTAGATGATAGTTCTAGAGGTAAGGATAGTTGAGCTTCAACTCCATATACCAATTCAAATGGTGTCATACCTATGGCCATCTTGGGAGAGGTCTCGTCTGCCCATAGTGCTTCATATAATCTATTATGCTAGTCCTTTGCTTTCTTAGCGACCAACTTTTTCATTATAGAAATCAGATTATTTTTGCTAGATTCGGCCTGGCCATTTGCTTGCAGATAGTAATATGAAGAATGAGATAAGTAAATGCCATGATCATAACAAAATAGGCTGAGTTATTCGGAAGAGAAATTTGGGGCATTATCGATCACAATTTTCTGGGGTACACCAAATCTAGTCAAGATATTTTCTTTCAAGAAAGTACAAACAATTTCTGTAGTAGTCTTCCTAACAGGGACTGCTTCTACCCACTTCGTAAAATAATCTATAGCTATAAGGATATGGGTATAACCAGCACTTGACAGATGATTCAATGGGCCAATGAAATCTAATCCCCACTGCTTGAAGGGTTCATCTATGTTTACCAGTCTTAATGGCAATGCAGCTAACTGAGGTCTTCCTGAGAATAACTTACATTTCTCATAGCCTAAAACCCATTTATATGCATCTTTAAACATTCTTGGATAGTAGTAATAACTCCTAAGGATTTTGAATGCTGTTACAGTGGATGAATAGTGTCCTCCACATGCCTCATTATGAAAGACTTGTAAAAGCTTCTCCTACTGTTCTTTGTCAACACACCTTAAGAATGACCCATCCAAGCCTTTTTAATATAGGATATCATCAACAATCACATATTTAGCAACCTTGAATCTTAAATTTCTCTTTTATTTTGCAGTTAAATGCTTAGGGCATTCTACATAAGTCAAGTAATGAGCCACATCAATGAACCACTCATCTTGCAAGCTAACAAATAAAGTTAGTGGGAGTTTGTCTTCCTCTTTCTTGTTTTCAGCTATCAAACAAACATAATCCTTTCCCCCGAACTAACTTGGTTGGTCAGATATCCAGATCAAACTCTTGAATCTTTGAAACCCAAGTCACTCTATTATTCATTCCTACCTCTTACTGAGTCAAGATACTTTTCATAGTAGGATTCAGTGCAAAGAAAATTGAATGGGAATGTAGAACATAATACTTGAAATACTTTACCGCTTTACCAACTGCAAAGGCTTGCTTCTCTACTAATGAGTAATTCAATTCATGCTTTTTGAGTGGAATACTCATGAATGCAATAGGGACTTCTTCATTCAATTCATTCTTTTGCAGAAGAATACCGGACATTGTATGTTCTAAAGAATAACAATACATGATAAAATCTTTCTTAAAATCGGGATTTATTAATGTTGGAGCATGAGCAATTTCTTCTTTTACCTCTTCAAATGCTCTTTTTGCTTCTTCCTTCCACTTGAAGATTTGCTTCTTACTCATCATCCCTATAGCATGTTTGGTGATTTCAGTGAAGTCTGGCATGAACCTCCTGAGGAAACTCACTTGCCCAAAGAATGACTTGACACCACTCCTGTCTTATGGAAGACTTAACTGTTGAATGGTTTTTACCTGATTAGGATCTATCTTGATACCATCTTGTGAAACTATATGTCCTAGTAGCTTTCCCTCTGTAACATAAAAAACTGAATTCATCGAGTTGAGAGAAATACCATGGTCCCTTCATCTTTGTAACACAGTCTCCAAATATCTTAGGTGATTTTTCCTTCTTTTAGAGAAAACTATCAAATCATCAAGATAGATAACTATAGTCTTACCAATGAGGTGACCAAATGAGAGATTCATTGCCCTTTGAAAAGTTACTCCCACATTTATTAGGTCGAAAGGCATTCAATTGTAGGTGAAAGTTCCCCAAGGGGTTGTGAAGGCCATTTTATGATGGTCTTCTTTTGCTACACTTATCTAGTTATAACCAAAGAAACCATCAAGCATCGACATCATTTCTGATCCAGCAACAGTTTGGAGAATATGATCCATCGCTGGCAATGGATAATTATCTTTTAAACTAGCCTGATTCAAGTTTCTAAAATCCACACAAAGCCTTACTTCTCGATTATTCTTGCGAATCGGAACAATATTGGCCACCCATGTAGAATGATGAATAGGATAAATGATCCTCTCTTGAAGCATCTTATCTATTTGTTTGAAAATAGCATATGCAACCTTGGGATTATAATTTCTTAATTTTTGCCTAAAAGGAGCTACTCCAGGCTTGAGGGGAATATGATGTTGAAACTGACCATTTCTAAAGTCTTTCAAATCCTCATAAGACTAGGAAAAAACATCTAAATACTTATGTAGTAGTTTAACAAACAAATGCCTTTCTTTAGGACTGCAACACTTGCCTAGATTGATCATCTTTGGTTGTTTTCATCACCTAAATTAATCTTTTCATATTCTCTCGATGTGTCAACAGTTTGAGAAATATTTTCTTTGACATACCTATCATTGCGATCAATGAGGCATTCTAAAGATACAAGGCCTTTTGGAATTCGATTTCCCTTCAGCTGAAAAAATTCCTTTTTAAAACCTTCCCCTTTATCTGGACAAAACTCATTACATTCATTCTTTGAACCTTCAAAGAAAGAAGAGGCAAACATTTCAGAATTTTGCAAGAATTGGTTGATGTTTTTATCATTTCCAAACACTTGCCATTAATTTGAATTGTCAGGTACATTAGGATGATATACAACTTCAATCCTATAAACATCTACACCAAATTCAGGATGTGGGAGCAATAAAGATGCTGACACTGCTAAAGAATTTGCTCGGGAATTTTGATCTCTAGGAATAGCTTCAATTGAGAAAGCATCAAAATATTCAATCTCATCTCAAACTTAGTTTCTATAATATTTGAGCCTTTCATTCTTTACCGAGAAGAGACCTCGTACCTGTTTAATAATTAATTCTGCATCACCTTTGGCACTCAACAACTTGATTTCCCTTTTTCTAGCTTTCTCTATTCCTAAAAACAATGCCTCATATTTTGCGGTATTATTAGTGTTCTTAAATTCTAATTTGAATGAAAAAGTAATCTTTTCACCTCGTGGGGAAATAAGCACTACTCCAACACTAGATCTAGTTGATGCATAGCTACCATCAAATTCCATTTCCCACAAGCCTACAATAGGATCCACTACATCTTTTTGTGTACCATTCATATCATCAAAGAAGAGCAAATAATTGCCAAAATCACATTCATGATACAATATTTGAGATTTTGGGTCATCAGAGGGAAAAACGGTATACTTGGACTTTGGTTCAAGTTGAAGAGAAAACTTTTGTTTACCAATGGGAATTATTGCCTCAGACCAATCCATTTTAATTTCTCCTCCCAAATCCTTACAAAAGGTCCTTCTTAACAACATTCCATAACTTGTAGGAATATCAGCAACTAAAATAGTCAACTTCACTCTTTTGTTAGGATGTACCGCTAGAGCTACTTGCGCATCTTTGATTTGACCTAGTAAAGGAGTTTTCTTCGAGTCTATTGAATAGCATTTACCCGATGTTTTAGTGAGTGAAAGGCCTAATGCTTTAGCAACTGTAGCAGGCATAATATTATCATATGCTCCAAAATCAATAATGCAATTACTAAGTTTAAACCCATTGATAAATAAAGACACATAAAATGGCTTGGGCCTTTGATCAGGTACTAATGGTGATTCAATTGATTCATTAGCTAATGTCTTTAAAACAATACTAGACAATTTTGTAGACTTGGTATCCTTTTCATCTTGTGAAGACTCAAGATTAATCAATGGTGTGTTGGTGTATTGAAACTGAGAAGTTTCCCCTTGAACATATTTAATCAACTTCTCTAACTCTTTAGGATTCAACCTAAGATATTCAGCAGGCGAAATCTGAATTTTCGATGCCTTACAAAATTCAACAATATCAAAAGAAGAATCAGGATCAGCACGCTTCAACGTCTGAACCTCTTGAACTCTTGAACTATTCTCTAAGTTCCGGATTAAAGGTTCTTTACCTTTAGCTACAGTTTCGGGAAGGGTTGTGGTACCTATATTTTTGGACTAACGCTGACCTCTAGTGAGGATGGCACTAGAAGGATCTCCAAGGGTCACCAATATATCACCTCCTCTGTCTAAATTTGATTCATACTCCAGGAATTGTATTCCAGAGTCGCCAAGTTGCCCATGGACTTCTTCTTCTGGACCAAGTTCACTTATGGCCTCTCTTGTATTTATCATTTGTGCATACCACACCATCTCTGGACAAGAATTACCATCATGATCATCAGTGAGATGAAAAACACACATATTCCCCTTATGTGGTGGAGCTTCAATTGCTAGTCTTTGTTGAGTTGGAGGCAATTTTAAGGCTTTATTCCTAGTTCCCATAGACTGATTTGTAATCCTCCTTGGTATGTCTTGATAAGGCTATGGGTAAGATGTACTAGCCTTGGATGATTGTCTTTTGAGTGTTATGACATCATTCATCAGTCTTTGAATTATCAGGTCTGAAGAGGTAGAGGGTTGAGAATTAGCCACCTGTACTTCTCTCTTTCATTTTCCCGCAGTAATCAAGTCATCTTCTAACTCAACAACAAGTGTTTTAACATCATTCAGAGTTGCAACTCTCTGTCTGTGAATCAAGAAACTTATCTCTAAGGGAATAGAATTTATAAAGAGACATTTCAAATTATCATCTGAAGGTTTCTGATTTGCAGGGATTTTATGAACAATCTTGTCAAACCTAGCCACGAAATCTCTCGTAGATTCAGGGATCTCTTTTTTTAGTTGAGCTAACTGGGCCAAAAGAGAATGCTCATCTTCTACTACTTTGAACTTAACTTCAAATCTAGTTTTCAAATCTTGCCAGTTTGTTATTACACTCTTTGGCAAATGATAAAACCAATCTGCAGCGGCTTCAGTTAATGTTTGTACAGACAACCTTATAGCAACATCTTCATGTTGGACAACTATTATACCACATGCAACATTAAATGCATTCAAATGTTCATCAATTGTGACCTTCCCATCACCACTGAATTTAGGCAAATGATCCCTCGCTCCTTTAGGTAAAGCATTCAAATTCAGACAAAGGTTCAATGGACCTACTGTGGTCCCCCAAGGATTGTTGGCTGCCATTGAAAGAATAATATTAAGAGGTGTTGGGTTGATTACACTAGGTAAGGTACTAAGGTAACACCATGCAAGGTTAATGCTTGACAAACTGAAGATACATGGAATAAAGGGGATGGAGAAGGAGGTCTACTACTTGCTCGTCTCTTAGGTGAAAAGGATGGCTAAAAATTTAGGTTTTGCAATTCTTGAAAGACAGAGTCAACTATTCCTTCATGCCTCTGAGACCTAGTGTATATTCTTGGCTCTAGCCTATTCAAAATGCAAAATTTTGATAGAACTGTATAGACTTAAAATTTCACAAGACAGTTCTTTGTATCTTGTAATCAGGCGACCAATATTATTATTCGACTCCCCGGCAGAGTCGCCAAAAATATGTTGGTAAATAGATTTGCCTTTCCTTTAATATTCATATTTTTTTTTAATTACCCTTCATGACAAAGAAAATGAACCAATAGTTGGGTGAACTGAGCTTTGATTTACCCTCTGCATAAGAGTGCAGCACGTAAGATTTTCAATAATTTTTTATGCAAATAACTCAGAAAGAAACACACTTTTCACCAGAAAGTGAGAAAGGCAGTCACATTCATTTGTCAACACAATAAGAATAGTACAAGATAATTAGAATAAATGTAAAGCTCTCAGACTTAAACTTTGAACATTTCAATTCAATGTAAAACCTATTTTACCAAGCATACTCAATGTAGCATAAATGTTGATCGATACTCACTCATGACTCACAGGACAGGGGGGATCATAATCATTTAAACAACAATGTACCACTAATTTTCTTAAACAATGAATTCATAGACTTATGAAAAACTAATAATGAGGTAAAATATTCTGTACACAAGCATACATCTCAACAGATATTTCTCTATCATTCAAAAACACAAATTTCAAGACCATACAAAATATACCATTCCATTCAAATATCAAATGTCTACACTGCAATTCCAAGAAAATTAAGTCTGCTAATTCAAATCAAAGTTTTTTGGACCTTTAACAAAGCTTGCTTAATTACATTTATAACATCCAGGCCAATAGTTCTTTTGAAAATAACCCTAAATTCTTAAACTTTACCCTAGAGTTAAAAGAAACTGTTTGCTACAAACTGGATAAAACTTAAATGAACAACGACCATAGATCAGATGATAAATCATCCATAAACCGATCAAGACTCCATCATGGTAGAAGTTCCTGATTTGTCCTGTTTTGTCGTGACACCACATACATTTTGCCACTCAGGATACGCTATGGAGAAATTAATGATAACTTGATAGTGCGGGAGTCCAATGTGTAGAATGCACTACTTCCAAACTTCTTTGTCCATGTTCACTTGCATAAATTTAATTTTATGCGCTTCCAAGTGATCGAAACAAACTGCCAACATTGATTCTATCCTTGCCACTTTGGAAAAGTCCTCTGTAGTTATAGACTTTGTCTTTTTAACAAGCTGCACTCTTTCTTTAAAGGTTTTGACCATATCTAGTACTAGTTCAATCATCTCTCCATCCTCCTTCAAGAGTTGTATATCGATGCATTTTAGATCTTTTTGCATCGTATCAATAAGTTCTTTTCATCCTTTAAGTAACTTGACAGATTCTTCATGACCCTATTTAATGATAGAATTTCTCCATTCAACATTCTTTCTTGATACATATAGCACGTTGTCATCCAGGTTTTCCACCAGCTTCTCAGTTAAAAATTTCATAACGCCAAATTTATGCACATCATTCATCTACGCCAAGACTGCTACCCATTTAGTTCTTTCTTTTTCCCATGAGGTAGCTTTCAGTTATAGCTCTTTACTCACAGTTATGGCGTTATCATGTACCTTAATCAGGCTATCAATATAGTATGTGCCCTGCTACACTATAGAATCAAGCCACTTATCAAAAACTTCAGCTCTCATATAGCTTCTCTAGACCTGATCTAATAACTTTTGATTCACTGGTGATTTGGGGTCAAAAGACAATGTCATTTGTGTCAGGGCTGAGGACTCGGTTGATGTATGGCATTAATATATTATGCCATTTGGGTAACAACTTGTTTCAACTCTCATTTATCCTTCTTAACTTTCCAGGTCCTGGATATCATTCTCTTAGTAGAGGATTCTAAATGTTTGGCATCCACAACCCTTGAAGCAACTCCTAGTTCGATTTTGTCAATAATAAAATCATTCTCAGTGGCTTTTTTTGGATCTCTGTCTGAGATGGGCTTAGCTACTTCCACTACCCAGTTGCTTGTTTCATCATCAATTTCCATCATTGCCTGTGTTTTGAGCTTGTTGGGTTTAGATATTTTCCCAAGGCACTTACTTACCATATCCTCCATGGTAATTGTAATAAGAACAATATTGTGTTTCTTTCCAATTGAAGCTCCAAGCCATAGAGAAGTACTAGAAGTTTCTTTAGGTGGAAGTGTCTGATCATCCGGGGGGTTAACAACAGTCATAGTGACCATTTGATTCAGATCCTCTTCAAATTCTTTCTCTGAATCTGCATCCTGCACTAGAGGTTTATTTAACACTTGTTGATCCATGATCACTTGAATTTCTTTGCTTGAATCCAAGTCCACAATAATTTGATCTGCCACTGGCTCTCTGTTCTTCTTTTTTCTCCTTGAATGAGTAACTTGAACTATTGAAGAACTCAATGGGGACCTCTTTGATCTTCTAGTTTGAACCTCTCCAATAGTAAGCCTTGTGTCACCTGCAACATCAACAATTTTGTTAGAGGAGGAAGTGGGAGTCTGTGTTGTAGCAAGTGGACCAGCTATTAATTCATTAGGAGTGATAATCGACTCCTTTCTAAATTTTCGGTGTCTTAACCACTTCTCTATTCTTCTTATGACATTGAAGGACTTGGCTTGAATATTTTCCTCTTCTCTTCTATGCCAGTCAATTTTAGGAATAGGTTGCCCTTGAACTCTTTCATTGAATTCAAGATCCAATACATCTTCCCCTTCCTCTTCTTGTACTCCAGACACATTAATGGACAACCTCATTGTAAAAACCTACTGTAGAGTAAATCTTGACCACAATCTCCTCACTTCAAATTCATCACATCAATTTTCCCAGTAATCTTCTAATTGAGGTTCAAGGAAGAAATGTTCATCAACATTTAGATGTTCTACATCATATCTCCTACTATCAAACTTATGTCTGGCAATGTAGGGCTACAAATTCATTTTCTTGAACTCTAATTCTAGGTTCAAGGCATCAGATACAAATTTACAACTATAGTATCCAAGTTCAATGGGGAAAGAAACCTTGGATTTACTCTTGGTCCCTAACCTTTTGTCAATATGGGCTAACTATCTGCAAACTTCAATAAGCACATAACTGTCAAAGGCATACCTAGGTAATTTGAATGGTTCACCTTCAAAGCCCCCCACTCTAATGTAAGTAAACCTGGGAAATTGGATAAAGTAGCTTCCATATATACTGACCATCTCCATGGCCTCGGCTGACATTCTTTATTTTATGTATCCCTACAATTCAAAGGCAAGCCTTCCTACAAAGACATCATTCCATCTTGTGAAATATTATGCATGTCTCTATTGTTGTAGGTGAGGGTAATAGTCATAAACCTTCATGTCATCCACCCAAGGATCATTATGCAACCCTTGGCATTCTTTGGTACAAGCCAATATATAAAATAAATATTAGGACATGTAAAAACTGGACATTCCAACAAGTTACTCAAACCCGCATGGAGTCTTTCAACAATAACCTGTGCCCAGTCAAGATATTTATCACCAGCTAACAACACTTGAATATAAAAGTACATTCAATCCTCACAATAGAAAGAGTGTGAGTTTCCTTTGAGTCTGTTTAAAAATATTACAATATCCCTCACGTCCGTGATGAAATGCTCTCTGGTTAGAGGCTTGGGTAGCCATGACACCCATTTCTGAACCTTTAGAAGCCAATTCCTTGCAATGACACTTCTATATGTGCTTTTCTTCTCAAAGAAAAATTCATATGAGGTTCCAATTGAATAGTCTTCATATAACTCTTTATGAGGGATTCCCATTGTAGCCATCACCGTTTCTCTATTAATTTCTACTAACAGTTCACCACTGCTGGTGCTAATGCTCCTTCTGTCAACATCATATCTGTTCATGCATGATATCACTAGTTCTAGAAAAGGAGCGGCAGTTTGGAAAGCAGTAACTTCAATCAAGCCACTTCTAACTATTATTTCAATCATCGAGTCAGCCCCAGGGTTTCTAGGTTTTTCTAAAAAATCTCCTTAGTTTGCTTGGGCCAAAGAAGTATCACCCAGTTCTAGAAGTGTACTAACTAGGCATGATGTGTGACCAAGCTTTGGAAGAGTTAGCCTTATAATGGCCACTTTTATATTTATCAAATAGTTCCTATACAGGACATAATTCTATTCCAAAACAACGAATTTTACTACACTAACTTTCTAAGCTAGTAACACAACGAAGGGAAATTATCTAAGCTCACCTGTTACCACCATGAAATCTATGAAATCCTCAGAAATATGGAGTTTAAATTACCTTAGATGTCTTTCGCTCCTTCAATAACAATAGCTACTACTTTCACAATTTGAGAATTCACATGTTAAGAAGCGGAAAAATTGAGTAACATCTACACACGGCTCATAATGATTCATCCGAACGTGTGAGATAACCAATAATTTGATGGGAACCTAACAACTTTCTTAATTACACATCAACTCTGCACAAACAGCTTGAGTTTTCATGATTTCTTTCCAAATTTAGAATCATGAAATCATCTTACATTTCTTAATACATCTCATATAAGGTTACATTACAAATATGCATTATCCATTACAAATAGAAGAACACGATACACCAATTACAAGAATGATATCCAAATTACATATTACTGTTCTCATTTTGGATATGTTGATATGGTTTTGTCATTGATGTCAACACCTGTCATCACTTGTCAACACTTATTAGCACTTGGTGATCTTTAGTTATGTTCACCAGCAATTTAGAGACTTATGCACAGTCACCGGTATTTGGTTCATCGACAGATTATATTGTTTACTGGCACTTGGAATGAATTGGAGACTACTTGATTATGTCAAAGACATTATTCGATCACTTGGTTTTGGCGATTTGGTTATTTTCTTATTCGGGTTTGCATATTTGTTGTTACTAGCAAATAGGTCCAGGATATGCACCGGCAGGTATATCTATTCTAGATCAACACGACACATTATGGAGATGATTTATTATTATTGCAAATGTATTGAGCCAACATCATGCATCAGATATTGATTTATTTATAATTGATTTTATTGTAATATATTTTAGTGAGCCGACCTATTCAAATTGGTCTTAGGTTATGGTATAAATGTAAGATCTCATTTGTGAGATTAATATGTGATTGCGAAAAGGATTGTAATAAGGTATATGTGAAAATAAGCAGAGCTATACATGCAATAATCACTTGAAGGTTGAAGGAAGGATTTTGTGAAGGCAATCAAAACTAAACCAGTACTGAATCTAGCATATGAAGATGCTATTTTGTGCAGTACACTATCATTGGATCTAACCATCCAATTGTAGTCAGTGTGACTCTCATTTTGTGATTGAGCAGTGATCTCTAGGCAGCTGGCCTTTCTGCATGTGTAGAATCCATATTGTACGCATATACTATCTGTCGTAGTATCATTTGATTGTGGGTAAGGCTTCCCAATGTGTTTTTTAACCTTATAGGGTTTCCACATACAAGTATTTGTGTTATGTGTTGTGGATATTATTGTCTTTCTATTTCATGCATCAATCTTTATTGGTATTGCAATTAACTGTTAAGACTGTCTACCGACATAAAGTTTGGTTTATCGGTATTAAACATTAAGTTTTGGTTAAGTTATTTTTGGTTAAATTTATTGGAAAACTGATTCACCCCCCCCTATCAGTTGTCTCCGAGACCTAACAATTGGTATCAGAGCATAGTCCTCTTTTTGCAGAAGTTTAACAGCTTGAGGAGATCCAATGTCTTCTAACTATTTCAGGAAGGATAGTCTGAAACTTGATGGAACTAACTATGGCATATGGAAGATCAGGATGCAGACACATTTGAATTGCATTGGAAAGGATATATGGGATGTTACAAAGAATGCTTATACTGCTCCTACTCAAGGTCAACCTATTCCACCTAACTTGGCTAAAGATGAGGAAAATGATTGTAAAGCAAGAGAAGCACTTTTAAGTGCATTGTCTGATCAACAAGTCATGGGATTGCCAGATAGATCTACTGCTAAATCTATTTGGGAAAAACTAGAAACATTGAATGAAGGAGATTCCACAGTCAAAATTGCAAAACTTGAATGCTTCTGGGTCAGGTATGAAAGCTTGAAAATGGAAGAAGAAGAAAGAATTTCTGCTTTTATGGAAAGAGTAAATGAAATTGTTTTGGATATACAATGTTGTGGAGGAACCTTAAGTGAAGGTGAGATTGTTTCTAAAGTTTTAAGAGCTTTGCCACCAGCATATAAAATAAAAGTTTTGCTATAAATGAATTGAGAACAATGCCTAATGCATTAGTATCTAGAGACACTTTCGCTGGAAAACTTTCAGCTTTTGAGCTTGAGGAATTTGGTCTTGTTACTACTATCAAGATAGTTCTAGATTTCAAGGCATCATTATCTGATAAATCTGATTGGAAAGCCTTCTATGCAAGAGAACTTGAAGAAAACAGGAGAGAAAATGAAGAACTTGAAGCACTATTTGCAAGGAAAATGCCTAAAGGTCCAATTGGAAGTAAGTATGAAGGTAAAGCACCCTTTAAATGTTTTAACTATAATAAGATTGGTCATATGGCTTCTAGATGTCTTGATAGACATGCAAGATTAAGAGAAGAAGCTAAAAGAACATATAAGCCTAACCCTGACTATCAGAAATACAAGTTTAGGAAGAATATAGACAAATCTTGTTATTATGTTGATGAAGGAGTTAATGATGATTCTAATGAGGATCCAATAGACAATGGATGGGATTTTGTTGCTATAACAGAAGATCAACCAACACCTACTATTCAACTCATAGAGCAGGCCCTGGAAGTTAAAGTTGAAGATAAGGATGAATGGATTATTGATTCAGGATGTTCACATTATATGACTAGTGATAAGAGTAAATTTTTAACCTTTCAGGATTACAATGGAGGTCTAGTAATATTTGGAGATGCTAATGCTTGTTTGATCAAAGGAAAAGGCAGTATATCTTTTGATGGTAAGAACAATACTGATAATGTTTACTATGTTGAAGGTTTGAAGAATAATGTTTTGAGTGTTGGTCAATTAGTTGAGAAAGGATTTCAGTTACAATTCAAGAATGGTAAATGCAAAATCTTAAACAGAATTGGTTTGGAAATTGCAACCGGTAATCAGACTAGAGGTAATATCTTTCATTTGAACAACAATGAGAAAGCATGTTTGATTGCACATATTGATGAAAGTTGGTTATGGCATAAGAGATTTTGTCATGTAAATTTTTATTGCATTGTGAAAATCAGTACTACTAAGGCAGCTAGAGATTTACCTAAGATTGTTAAACCTCACAATCCAGTATGTAAGGAATGTCAATTTGGAAAGCAAGTTAGAGAAACTTTCAAGAGTATTCCGGAGAAGTCTAACAATGTTCTTGATTTTATTTTTACTGATTTATGTGGTCCAGCAAGAACTAAAAGTATACAAGGAGATAGGTATTTTATGCTAGTCATTGATGACTATTCTAGAATGTGTTGGGTTACTTTTCTCAGGGAGAAATCTGAAGCATTTGGGAAATTCAAACTATTCAAGGTGATGGTAGAAAATGAAACCGACAAGAAAATCAAATGTTTGAGATCAGATCAAGGAGGTGAATTCACATCTAAGGAATTTAATACATTATGTGAAGTGAATGGGATCAGAAGACAGTTATCAGCACCCTGGACACCCCAGCAGAATGGAGTTGTGGAAAGGAAAAACAAAACTATCTTGGATGCAGCCAGAAGTATGATATTAGAAACAAATCTACCTCATATATACTGGAGAGAAGTGGTCAATACAGTTGTTTATACATTCAACAGAGTTCACATCAGAGGTGAACCGGTAAGACCCCGCATGAACTATGGTTTGGCAATACTCCTACTCTTAAATATTTCAGAATATTTGGAAGTAAATGCTATATTAGAAGAGATGAAGGAATATTTCTTGGTTATTCATCTAAGAGAAAGGCATATAGATGTTTTAACAAGAGATTACAGAAAATTGTTGAGAGTGCAAATGTGAAGATTGATGAATAGTTTAGAGGAAATTCAAGGTACATAGACTCTGAACTAGCAATAGAGATAATTACAAATGAACCTATTGTGAATACATTGATACAGAATGGTGATCCAGTGACACCAACATCATCTGGAGATTCAATAGTCATTGAAGAACAGAAGCAAGTAAAAACACCTTGGTATGTAAGACTGAATCATTCTGAAGATCAGATTATTGGAAACAAATTTCAAGGAGTTATGACTAGAGGAAGATTGGAAAATGAAGAGGTATGTCTTATTTCTCAAATTGAACCTACATCAATTAATGAGGCATGTGAAGATAAATATTGGATTAAAGCTATGGAAGATGAATTGGAACAAATTGAAAGGAATAACACTTGGTCATTAGTTCCCCAGCCTAAAGACAAAAATGTAATTGGAACTAAATGGGTTTTCAAAAATAAACTTAATGAAGATGGTATGGTAATCAGAAACAAAGAAAGATTAGTTTGTAAGGGATATTCACAGAAAGAAGAAATTGATTACAATGAAACCTTTGCACCGGTAGCTAGAATTGAGACAGTCAGACTTTTATTGGCTTTTGTAGCATACAAGAACTATAAAGTATATCAAATGGATGTTAAATGTGCATTTCTGAATGGAGATCTTGAAGAAGAAGTTTATATTGAATAACCTGATGGATTTTCTTTGACAGATAACAAAGACATGGTTTGGAGGTTAAGGAAAGCTTTATATGGATTAAAACAAGCTCCTAGAGCTTGGTATGCTAGATTGGACAAATATCTTTTGAAGCTTGGATACACTAAAGGTAATGCTGACAACAGTCTATACTATAAAGTGACTAATGATGACATATTGGTTATTGAAGTTTTTGTTGATGATATAATCTTTGGAGGAGAAGATGGATTGTGTAAAGAATTTTCTAACAAAATGCAGCAAGAATTTGAAATGTCTATGATTGGAGAGATAAAATTCTTTTTAGGATTGCAGATTTCACAGACTGATAAAGGTATATTCCTATGTCAATCTAAGTACTTGAAGGAATTACTAAAGAAACTTGGCATGGAAAATTGTAAACCGGTAAGCACACCTATGACTACAACTGATAAACTATCTTTGAAGGATGAATCTACACCTGTTAATCCTACTAGATACAAGTCTATGATAGGAGGTTTATTGTATTTGACACAAACAAGACCTGATATTATGAATGAATATGTATTGTTTCAAGATTTCAGAGTAATCCTAAAGAAAATCATGAATCAACAGTGAAAAGGATTTTTTGGTACCTACAAAGCACTACAAATCTTGGTTTATGGTATCCTACAGATGAAAATTTTGACTTATGTGCATACATAGATGATAATTGGGTAGGAGATGTGGATGACAGAAA
This sequence comes from Cryptomeria japonica, assembly GCF_030272615.1. Taxonomy (NCBI): domain Eukaryota; kingdom Viridiplantae; phylum Streptophyta; class Pinopsida; order Cupressales; family Cupressaceae; genus Cryptomeria; species Cryptomeria japonica. The sequence continues at coordinate 284,626,966 of NC_081413.1, forward strand.
AAGAACCATCGATGGAGCATTTTTTCTTGGCAGCAAACTAATTTCATGGTTGAGCAAGAAACAGAGTTGTACAAGTCTATCAACAGCAGAATCAGGATATGTTGCAGCAGCAACTAATTGTACATAGGTATTATGGATCAAGCAAATGTTGAAGGACATAAAGGTAAAAAGCAAGGATCCTATAACTATCCACTATGATAATATGGTAACAATTGATATATCAAAGAACCTAGTTTTTCACTCTAAGACTAAACATGTTTCTATCAAATTCAATTTTCTAAAGGAGAATGTTGAAGCAAAAGAAGTGAAATTGGTTTATGTGAATACTAAAGAGCAGATTGCAGATATTTTTACAAAGCCTTTGCCTAAGGAAACATTTGAGTATCTTAGAGAGAAACTTGGAGTCCTACCCCCACCGGTAGAGACTTAGACAGTTGATGTTTGTCACCAACCGACAGAATTAACAGAGAAATTTTATTCCAGCTTTGATGAGGAGAGCTACCTCTTAGGGGGAGTAGTTGGTATAATAAGTTGGTATTTTGTATTTGGTATAATAAGTTGGCATTTGATATCAAAGGGGGAGAGATTGATATGGAAAAAAACATTATCTTTTTCTTTTGGGAAGAAATTATTCCTAGGGGTAGAAATATTATGTATTTTGATTTCTAGTTAATGATCTCTTTGGGAGATTGTTAGTGTTGGCATTTTTGATGTTCATGTTGTGATTGTCATTGATGGACACACACTTGCATTATGATCCTCTTTATATGTATGAGTTAGAGCACAACTGGTATTTGTTCCAACCGGTATGTTGTATTATAGTCTTTAGACTATTGATATTTTGCAGAATGTGTTTCCCGGTCTGAAGCGACATGTCGACCCCAAGCGGTTCATGGATACCAAGCGGTACGAGGGATTAAAGCAGCATAACACATTGTTACTAGTCTTCATTTTTGACAAACTGACAACTGGTATTTTGTATGAACAGGTAATACTCTGTGATGAGTTACCATCCACCAATCATTTGACGGTGCCGACTCTCTGGCCGTACTTTTTGTGTCGTGTTACCAGATATGTCCAGATGCATTGAACCTAGGAAATTGTATTGTAATCCTATTGGACTGACATGAAATCAGATTCCTTTATAAGGACATCATGTCTAGGGTTCTAAGATTGTTGTTGTTGAGGTTGATGGTGTTTCTTGGGTTCAAGGTAGCTGAGGAGTTAGAGAGAGTATGAATGTGTAGAAGATTGAAGTAATGTTGTAATGCATTAAGATCGAGCTATCAAGGATCTAACCAAGCAATCTATGTTATTTACTAGATCACTCACTTGTTGATTACTCACATCTTCGACAAGTTTGTAGCCCTTAACCGGGTATGCCCAAAAGCCTCTTGTAAATCCTCTAACAAGGTGGTTCACATCTGTGGATCTAAAATCCTCTAGCAAGGTATTCTTTAATTGGACTTATCTCCTAACAGAGATTGAGATTCCTAATAGGATCTGTTCTGGTAAAGAACATTGTAAGACCTTAACCGGTCTGGTTTCTATTATGCAGATAGTTACTTGTGAGTTCCATCTCACCGTGGTTTTTCCCATTTGGGTTTCCACGTCAAAATCTCTTGTGTTATGGTGTTTGTGCTTCTGTGGGTGAATGCATTATTAGCTATTTGGTTTGCATGTTTGTTAATCGGTTTGTCTGCTAAATTGTTTTACTGGTTTACTGTCAGTCTTGCAAAGTGTTTAAGTGCAAAGATTTTTGGCATACTAATTCACCCCCCTCCCTCTTAGTATTCATCAATTGGTATCAGAGCCTACCTTTCTATAAGTTTAACCACTTGGAAAGAGATATGGGGGAATACACCTTGAGGGAACTTACTCAATGGCTCACTTATTCTTAGCAAGGCTATGATGATCTTATGGTCAAATACAAGGCATCTCAAGCAAAAAGGAGAGAACATGCAAAAAAGCTGATGGAGCTATCTGAAAATAGTTCTGTAGATGAAGTAAACATGGAAGCCCTAATTGCAGAAGTAAACAAGTTGAATGAATCAAACTCCAACCTGAGAAAGGAGTTGGAAGGACTGACTATCTGGAGTGTCAAGAGCTTGAGAACCAGAGGAAAGCTGAAGATCTAGTGAAAGAAAGAGATCATGAGATCTCCAAGCTGAAACAAGAGATCAATGCCCTAACTGCTCAACTCCATGCTAGCAAAGTGGAAAAGGACGACATGCAAGGTGAACTAAATAGTGCCATCTCTGAGAATGAAAACCTGATGGAAGCAAATGCTACAATTTCTAAAGAACTCTCTGAGTCAAAGGAAATACTTTCTAAGTTCAACAAGAGTACTGTCAAGCTTGAGAAAAAGCTTGAATCTGCCAAACCGGTCAAGAATACCAATGGACTTGGCTATTCCAGTCATGAGGAAGGTGAGACCTCTTGTACAAATGTTGGAGCATCAAAGAAACAACTGACATCAAAGGATAAAGGTAAGAAAAAGTTTAAACCTGTTTGCTTTAACTGTCTTAAAGAAGGACATACTGCAAATGTGTGTAGGAGTAAGGCTTACAACAATTTTCCTTATTTCCTAAATGATAAGCCTAGATCCTATAGATTCAATGGTAACTGTTATGAATGCAGGTCTGTCATGAATGACACTGGAAGATATCCTCAGAGGACCCAAGGAGTTGGTCCTGAACCTTTTATGAACCAGAATCACAACCGGTTTAATGTCTTCAATCATCAGCCAAGAAGTGGGGACTATCAAGTAGCAACCAGATGGAGAGAAAACTGTTGGATTTGTCATGATCATGGTCACACTACTACAACATGCAGAAGGAAGAATGGAAACATGAACAATGGACCTTGGAGAGCACCTAGATTGGTCTGCTATCACTGCAACAAACCGGGTCACATTGCCAGATTCTGTAGATCAAGAAAGAACATATCTGATGATATACTAGTCACTCTGGAAGGAAATATTGATGTTCAAATAGTTCAAGCGGATATGAACAAAACCTGGAAGAAGAAACCAGTGGTGTTACAAGAGGAACTGGTTTCTGCACCTAGTGTGGAAATATTGGAACCGGCAAACTAAGCCTCAGAAAATCTTAGGGGGAGAAAATGGCGAAATGTCTCGAACCCCCATTTATCACCGGTAAAAGACCTTAACTGGTGTGTGATACCTATCGTTTGATAGAAGATCAAAAATGGTAAAAAGGCAAATTAGGTTTACGCCCTAATAGAGGAGCATTAATGGTGGTAGGTGAGAGATATGTTTAAAAGCAACTCTCTGGACTCAGAAGAAACTGTGTCTGAGGAGCAGCCCAAGAAGGTGAGACAGACAAGAAAGAAGACAAAGAATGAACTGGCATCATCTACATTGGTAAATATAGATATCTCCTCCTATAAACCTTTGACACATTGTCAAAGAACAATAAAGAATATTAGGAGAAAATTACTACATGATTTAGTAGATTACTATGATGATTTTAGTGATGAGGAGAAAGAAGAGGTACTACAGGAGATTATCAATTATTTGTGTAAAAATGACTGGTCGCCATCAGAGATTAAATCTCACACACTAGATTCTTTGTATAAGGCATTAAATAATAAATGGTGCATTGCCATAGAAAAGGAATGGGAAATTAAGGAGAAAGTTTTTGCTCAGTACTTTCCCAACCTGTCAAATTCTGAATTATTTGATGTTATTGACCAAAATAAAGACTCTTCTTCACTAGAAGAAGAAGACTCTAGCTGTTAGAAGGTAGAGTTAATGATGTTGAAAAAGACACTCATCAATATATGGTAACCGCTGTCCAGACTCACAAAGCGTGTCTAGCCAATCGACAAGCTGAAGAAGAACCGGTTATATCCAAACTAGATGAAGCATTTGATGATGAAGGAAATCTGGTTGTTGAACTGGTCGACACTATTGATGTCGATGCCCTAGACAGAGAAGATGTTACCTAGGAGATACCATCTGAGGCAATAGGATAGGAGTAACAGGCTGAATAGGAGAAGAAAGCCAAGGACAGACATGAAGTAGCAAAGAAAGAGGCTGAGCAGAGGAAGAAGGATGAAGAAGAGAAGTCAGAAAAGGAAGAAGAAGAGAAGCGAAAAAAGGAAGAAGAAGAAAAGAAGAAAAAGGATGAAGAGGAGAAGAAGAAGAAAGATGAAGAGGAGAAGAAGAAGAAAGATGAAGAGGAGAAGGAGAAATAGAAGAAAGATGAAGAGGAGAAGAAGAAGAAAGATGAAGAGGAGAAGAAGAAGAAAGATGAAGAGGAGAAGGAGAAGCAGAAGAAAGATGAAGAGGAGAAGAAGAAGAAAGAAGAAGAAGAGAAAAAGAATCAAGAAGATGAAAAGAAAAAGAAGGAAGAGGAAGATAAGGAATAGAAGAAAAAGAAGGAAGTAGAGAGGAAGAAGAAGGAAGAGGAAGATAAGGAACAGGAGAAGAAGAAGGAAGCAGAGAGGAAGAAGAAGGAAGAGGAACATGAGGAACATGAGAAGAAGAAGGAAGCAGAGAAAAAGAAAGTGGAAGAGGATAAGGCAAGAGAAGCGGAGAACTGCACACAGATGGAGACTCTGAAGGCAACCGGGAGTTAAGCCAAACAGGCTGACCTCACCAGTCCTATTGATCTCCAGTCTGCAAGTGAATCAGAGCTAATGCAGAGCATCAAGGTAGCTCAAGAGCGCCTTGAAAACAAATGGAGGAAGAAGGAGCAGGATGTAATTCAAGTAGTTGTGGACACACTTACTGGTTTGATACCCGGTACTAACCTTCCGAGCACTGAATCATCACTAGCCAAACTTAAGCTCCTATGCACAATTGTGGATGATCAGGTGCATAGCCTCGAAGAAGCAGTTGAGGCAAATGTCAAGAAAGAGCATCAAAAATCTCTTAACATTGCTCTGGTGAAGAAGTTGAATGAGCTCTGGTCTGAACTGCAAAATGACCAAAAGGATATAAGGGATGCTTTGGATGAGGGAAATCTGCTACTTAGCAAAATCTGTCAACCCCATCTGTTCTATGATGATGTGTTAGCTCAGAAGAAAAAGCTTCAAATAGACTTACAGTCCTACATGAGCACATTCAAGCCACCTTATGATTCCTTTGCAACTTATGGGCAAACCATTCACCGATTTCACATCCAATCAGCAAAAATGGAGCAAGAGATCAACACCCATTCTAGAGATTTGCAGGAGCTACAATTGCTTCTACTCCCATGACTGCAAATTCTTCAGAAGTGCTATCTGAACCTAGATGCCTTGACAGTTACACAGGAGATGAGCACAGTTGATGCCATGGAAGAACATGTCTCCCAAATGCAAATAGAGAAAGAAGTTGCCACCTCCCTACTTGAGTCCTAGTCTTTATCGATGAAACAATTTTTGCAGGACTTCAAATCTATTTTTGACAAGTATTATTCCTTATTGTTATAAACTTTTATTATTTTAATATCAAATGTAAACAGGGTTGTTCAGCTGTACTTTGTCATTGTTCACAAAGGGGGAGAAGAATTCTATTTGGACTTTGGGAGAAGTATTGGGAAAAGTATCTGGTATCAAAATTTTGATATATGCTCTGAATATCTCTATATGCAAAATTGTCATACATTGTATTGCTAAAGGGATAGTGTATATGCTTACGGGGAGCAATTTTGCTAATGGCATGATTTTGTTGTAAAACACTTAGATGTCAAAATTTTATTTTCCTAAGTGTTGCCATCAATGCCAAAGGAGGAGATTGTTGGCATTTTTGATGTTCATGTTGTGATTGTCATTGATGGACACACACTTGCATTAAGATCCTCTTTATATGTATGAGTTAGAGCACAACTGGTATTTGTTCCAACCAGTATGTTGTATTATAGTCTTTAGACTATTGATGTTTTGCAGAATGTGTTTCCTGGTCTAAAGTGGTATGTCGACCCCAAGCGGTTCGTGGATACCAAGCGGTATGAGGGATTAAAGCGGCATAACACATTGTTACCAGTCTTCATTTTTGACAAACCAACAACCGGTATTTTGTATGAACCGGTAATACTTTGTGATGAGTTACCAACCGGCATTCTATGATGAGTTACCATCCAGCGATCATTTGACGGTGCCAACTCTCTGGCAGTGCTTTTTGTGTCGTGTTACCAGATATGTCTAGATGCATTGAACCTAGGAAATTGTATTGTAATCCTATTGGACCGACATGAAATCAGATTCCTTTATAAGGGCTTCATGTCTAGGGTCCTAAGGTTGTTGTTGTTGAGGTTGATGTTGTTGCTAGGGTTCAAGGTAGCTGAGGAGTTAGAGAGAGTATGAATGTGTAGAAGATAGAATTAATGCTGTAATGCATTAAGATCGAGCTATCAAGGATCTAACCAAGCAATCTGTGCTATTTGCTAGATCACTCACTTGTTGATTACTCACATCTTCGACAAGTCTGTAGCCCTTAACCGGGTAGGCCCAAAAGCCTCTTGTAAATCCTCTAACAAGGTGGTTCACATCTGTGGATCTAAAATCCTCTAGCAAGGTAGTCTTTAATCAGACTTATCTCCTAACAGAGATTGAGATTCCTAACATGATCTATTCTGGTAAAGAATGTTGTAAGACCTTAACCGGTCTGACCTTAACTGGTCTGGTTTCTATTCTATAGATAGTTACTTGTGAGTTCCATCTCATCGTGGTTTTTCCCATTTGGGTTTCCACATCAAAATCTCTTGTGTCATGGTGCTTGTGCTTCTATGGGTGAATGCATTATTAGCTATTTGGTTTGCATGTTTGTTAATCGGTTTGTCTGCTAAATTGTTTTACCGATTTACTGTCAGTCTTGCAAAGTGTTTAAGTGCAAAGATTTTTGGCATACTAAATCACCCCCCCTCTTAGTATTCATTAGTCAGTTTTTGGTTTTTGGCTTTTCTATTTTGGCACTTTGATGGTTTTTCCATCTTGTGTTGCCATCAATGCTGAAAGGGGAAATTGTTGGCATTTTGGATATGTTGATATGGTTTTGTCATTGATCTCAACACCCGTCATCACTTGTCAACACTTATCATCACTTTGAGATATTTGGTTATATTCACTGACAAGTCAGAGACTTATGCACAGTCACCGGTATTTGGTTCACTGGCAGATTATATTGTTTACCGGAACTTGGAGACTACTTGGTTATGTCGAAGACATTATTCGATCACTTGGTTTTTGCGATTTGCTTATTTGCTTATTCGGGTTTGCATATTTGTTGTTACCGGCAAATAGGTCCAGGATATGCACCGGTAGGTATATCTATTCCAGATCAGCATGACACATTATGGAGATGATTTATTATTATTGCAAATGCATTGAGCCGACATCATGCATCGAATATTGATTTTATTGTAATATCTTCTAGTGAGTCGACCTATTCAAATTGGTCTTAGGCTATGGTATAAATGTAAGATCTCATTTCTGAGATTAATATGTGATTGCGAAAAGGATTGTAATAAGGTATATGCAAAAATAAGCAAAGCTATACACACAGTAATCATTTCAAGGTTGAAGGAAGGATTTTGTGAAGGCAATCAGAACTAAACCGGTACTGAATCCAGCATATGAAGATGCTATTTTGTGCAATACATTATCATTGGATCTAACCATCCAATTATAGTCAGTGTGACTCTCATTTTGTGATTGAGCAATGAGATCTAGAAGCTGGCCTTTCTGCATGTGCAGAATCCATATTGTACACATATACTATCTACAGTAGTATCGTTTGATTGTGGGTAAGGCTTCCCACCGTGGTTTTTCCCCTTACAGGGTTTCCACATACAAATATTTGTGTTATGTGTTGTGGATGTTATTGTCTTTTTGTTTCATGCATTAATCTTTACCGGTATTGCAATTTACTGTTAAGACTGTCTACTGGCATAAAGTTTGGTTTATCAGTATTAAGCATTAAGTTTTGGTTAGGTTAATTTTGGTTGAGTTTATTGGACAACTAATTCACCTCCCCTCTCAGTTGTCTCTAAGACCTAACAATTACAAAGATATTTATTAAACATATAGAATAGATCACATCTACTCCATGAGTCCATAGCACAAGAACTGAAAAGAAAAAGAAACATCCAACACGCACACAAAAATCCAACAAGAAATCTCAATGGAAGAAGGCATCAAACCACCTAACTATGTGGAACCAAAAAGGTCCACCCCTCATGCTTTGGAGAATGACATAAGGCCCCACACACACTCTAGACCTAGGCCAACATCTACATAGCTATGGGAACATAAACATACACAAAGATAGAACATATAGAAGACTAAACATCACAAGACATAGGCTTAACCACAAGTCACAAACACATTATATTCTTCACACAACTTAGATTTTAAGGTCCTAGGACACACATAGGGGAAAGTGTCATCTCATGCCATCACAAGGGTTTCCCTAGTAGTCTCTCACTATACCCTGCCCAAGTGACACCCATGCGAAACTGGCTCATCCTTTCAGGAAGACAAGGAAGAGTTTTTTATGCCATCATGCCTTCCCATGCTCATCTTGAGCCTAAACTAACACTCGACGCCATGAACGAGGAACATAGTACTCATGTTAGTTTGAAAACTATCCAACCCCTAAATTCATTAATTAAGATTATCACTAGATTAAGGAAACTTTCAATGAGATTTCCTAGCAGCCACTTAGGGCCCTGACACCTACTTAGAAGCAACTCCCCCTAAAATTCTCCTAAAACCTAAACTCATACCTCAAAATCAATCAAATAGCCTCTGGAAAATACCACCACAGAAAATTATAGACTTCCAAAAAAGCTTCTAATATGTCCCAAACTGACATAGACTTCAAAAATCAAACCAGAAATGAAAAACTGAGAGGTAGCGCTTTTGTTAATTCTTTTAGCTCATTTGACACTTATTTTGGTTCTTTTACCAATTCTTTTAGCACATATACAACTTCTTTTATTGCATACACAACTTCTTTTAGCAAATTCACTAATTATTTTAGCGCATATGTTCTTTGCTCTAGTGCATTTACGACAAAGACTAAAATATGACACAAAATCAACTTTGAGCCCACCAATGGACTCCAGAACCATTCTTAAACCCAAATTGACTCTTATCCATTTGAGAAGAGGGTGTTTCCTACCCAGAAACATGATTTGACAAACTTAATACAAAAAATTCAACACAAAAAACAATTGACATAAAAAATAGCCTCTTATAGACCCATAATTTTTCTCCAAAATTATAAAGTCATCATACAAATACTAAATAACCAATTATTTTCCTTTTTTAAAGAAAAAATACATAAATGAGAGAAAAAGACACAAGAACGCCAACCTAGAATAAGATGAATTGGACAAAAGGGTTGAGATGAAAGAAGATTCTGCACAACCAACCCTTGGCACGTAAATCAACCACAACAAATCCACCCTTCTTCAATGTACACATAGCAACAAAGAGATATGAGAATCACACTCAAATATCCCTCAAACCATGCATAAGAAATCTCCCTTCAACTTAAGAACAAGATTCAACCTTCAAAATTCAAATGCAAACCCTCAACTCTTCCCATTCTCTGATTTTTAAAAACATGAGCAAAACCACCTTCATGAAAATCCTCCCTCAAAAAATTCCAAAAACCACTCTCTCCCCCCCTAAAAAAAAAACCTTTCAAAAATCAAATACCCCCCTTTCCTTACATACTAAGGACCCAAATAGAAACTGCCCATACAAACACAACATCACTCCCCATTAACGTTCAAAATAAAAAAGGTAATAATTATTAATTACCAAATTACAGCTCCAAAATAACCATCAAATATAAAATAAGTAATTGAATCCATAAATAAACATATATGTCGAAATAATATTATTTCATAAAATAATATTTATAAAATGTTATAAGGTTCACAATAAATATACATATATATACATAACATAATTACTCACACATAGGGCTATGCGTAATAATATATTAATTATTGACCTCAACTATATAATATCAACCCAAACATAAAGTTAAATAAAATACATCAAACTCAAACCACATTAAACCTAACAAGATGACTTAGGCTAAAACATTGGAACTGACAAGACATTGACTAGGGTTAGAATTTCATAAGGCTTTATGTCACCTTCAATCAACTTCCATTAGGATTAGAGGCATGCTCAAACCTATGAGACCAGGTGGAGTCAATGTCTAGTACCTGCATTCTACATAACACCAAACATCTATACACATAATATATATAAAATAAGGTAAACAAACAAGTGAAAGAGAATCGTAACATCACACCTTGATCATAAATGAGTGATGTGACATCATCCCTTTGAAATCCATAGTAAAACAACATAGCAAAGATATATCATCATCGATAACATCAACATCATATCTAATGCAAACATAAAATAAGGGTTAGCACATGTCAAAACATCATTATAAATAAATATGAGTCACATCACAAGATAATAAGTAAACATAAATAACCAAACATAAACCTAACATCATGAATAGTTCTAAGTATGACATCATCTGACATAGAAACATAGCATATGTAAAGACATAAAACATTCTAAATTCAATAATAAAATGAAATACTCCTTATTCTTAAATAAACTCATAATTCCCTTAATAAGTCTATTACTTCTACTATTCCATCCTTAACTCTAAATGATCATTCCAATGATATCACAATAAACATGAGATTTCTATAAAGAAGTAAAGATTCTTTATTCACAAATAAAATGTAAGTATTATCTCAATCATATCTACATACAATACTTAGGCCTTTCAAATGCCTTAAGTTCAAATAAAAAGGAAAATATAAAGTAAAGGATGACATGCGTCCATTGATCTGCAATCCAAAGCTATCTTCAATGCAATCCTTAGAATGAAGACGAGAACAAGATTCCAGAGCTTTTTCCACCCAACCTTGAAGCTTAAACTTTGTTACCCCATTATTTGTTTTGAACAAAATAATGTGTATTTAATTTTGTTTCCCTCATTCGGTTTGATTCATCTTTAGCCATGTACCTTTTGTTCCTTTATGTTTCACCTTTTCTGCCCCAATGAACCTATCGGTTGAACCTGCGTATTGGTTCAAGGTTCAAAGTTCAACCGGTGCCTTTGTGTGGGTCGCGGATTTGTTATGTTGTTAAGCGAGCGAGCATGAATGTGTTAAGTCGTTCTTGAACTTGAACTTTGAACCATTTCTAAATCGGTTCAAGGTTCAAAGTCTTCCTTTATGTTTGTTAAAAGTCTTCGCTCGTTCCTGGTGTTGTGTTGAGCCGCAAGTTGGAAGTTCTTTTGTTTTCTCAGGATTGAACTTGAACCATTGAAATTCTTGTGAAATGGTTCAAAGTTCAAAGGTTCATTCCAAGATTAGCCCCGAGGACATTAATAACACAAAAGGTGGCATGGCAAAAGGAATATTCTGAGCATCTTATAATTTAAATGGTTCTTTCTAAGTGAAATAAGTACCATCTATATTTTAGGGATGTGTGGATTATCTTGTATGTTAGGATTATCAACTAAGGAACATTTGATATTGGTATATTAAAATAGACTTAATAGCTTAGAAATGGTACATATGTTGTAATTCATTATTATAATTATATGGTTTTTAAATGACTACTTTCCTAGGTTATGGGTAATAAAAGATATTAGCTTAAGTAGGAAAATAACATGTATCATTGTTAAGTTGTACATATCTATACTTTTGTTGTATCTAAGTAATGTCGTTAAGATACCCTCAGGAAATAAATTTATAGGTTATAAGTCAATTCTGCTTGTGCACTTAAAATTGTGTGATCATATTGATTTAATGTATGTATCTATTTTAAGCTTTATGTGCTGTCGTAAATCTTTAAAAAAAATTTATCTCTAAGATATCTAGTTAGATGGCTAGTTTGGTTAGATTATCTAGGGTTTTCTTGGTAGACATTATAGCTGGTATCAAATCCCATGTTCATCACTGATTACTCTAGTTTCATATGAGCCCATTGTGCGTATTAGTAATGTAACTTGGGGTCTAACCTAGGAAGTCAACCTTCCAAGTGGTCCTTGTTGTAGCATGCCCTAGATCTTTCCTAATAATTGTTTGTGCCTTGTGTAGATAAGATGCCTCCTAGGGGTAGAGGTCATGGGTGAGGTAACTATTTTGGTAATCGACAAAACCCACGTCTTGAGGTTTTTGAAAAGGATTCTCAGGAGGATCAACAACATGATTGTAAAGAGGAGGAAGCTTAGGGTGAGAATTAGTAGGGAAATGATGGAGTTCCTTAGTTTATTAATGTTTTACATGAGCTTCTTTCTCATTTTGGACTAAGGTAGGAAGACAATCGGTAGGGGGAGTCTCAACATTTTGATCATCAAGAGAGATTTGTGCATCAGGACAAAGAGAGGGAGAGATCACCTAGAAGGAGGGACATTGTGGTTCCAAACCAAGATGTGATACTAGCAAGAGATATGAGGGAACTTCTCAAGTCTCGACCATCAACATTTGATGGATCTAGCAATGGGATAGAGGAACAAATGTGGCTTTTGGATTTGGGTAGTTGTTTTGCAATGCATTCGTATAGTAGTAACACCAAGGCTAGGTATGACATCATGCATTTGCATGGGTTTGCTTCCACCTGGTAGTATCTAGAGGAACTGAAACTTCACCTGGATATTGCATCAGTCTCATGAGAGATGTTTTTAGAGAGGTTTTGTGCTTGTTTCCTATTATATCACCGGAGATAGAGGAAGGTAGATGAGTTCCATGACCTATGTTAGATGGCTATGTCAGTTGAACGACATGAACATAAGTTCCTTGAAATTAAGCAATATGCAAGGATAGCAAATGATAAGGTCATGCTTGTCTAGAACATTTTTAGGCACCTTAATGCCCGTATCAACAGAGGATTTTGACTTTAAACCCAAGATTGTGTATGTAGCTATGGAGGAGGCCTAATTAGTTGAGGAGAATTTGTTTATGGCTTTGGGTGGATGGTCGGGTGTACAAATTGGTAGTGCTTTAGCTTCAAATTTTGGTGTGAGGGATACTCAGTCATAGGCAATCGATTATGCTAGGAGTCACCCTCCGTTGTTCAAGAGTGGATAGATTCAGTCGAAGAAGAATTTATAGGGACAAAATTATGCTTGTGCAATGGTTATCAGACAAGGATTATAACTAGCAGCACCATAAGAACTTTCATATTACTTAGCTATCATGAAGTTCTCAGTAGAAATCTAGTAGAGGTAGCTTCTATCAATCCAGTGCACCTTCTATAGGTAGAGATTTCAGTAGCAAAGGTTTTTTTACTTGTGGGTAGTAGGATCATATTGTAGTACACTGTCCTTCACAGATCAACACAAATGTTCGGTCAAATACTGGAAACTTCAGAGCCTATTATGGGAGATGCAGGTAGATCCCATTGATTTTTTGTGGTGTTTGATAACTGTCAGGCTAAGAACCAAGGTATAGTTGTGGAGACTTCAAGTGGGATAGGTGGTATTTCTTTTTCTATTTTGTTTGATTTGGGAGCTTCAGGTTCCTTTATATCTCCATCTTTAGTAGAGCGATGCAGGATCTTGGTGGCAAAGTAAGCTGATAAGTGGCAAGTTGAGTTGGATACTAGTTCCAAAGTATATATGGATTCTCTTGTTCATGGTTGTGTGTTAGACATAGGAGTCTTCATCACCGCTGTTGATCTTTGTGTTCTTTCATTGGGGTCATATGGTATTGTATTGGGCATGGATTGGGTTGAGGCACACCAAGCTAGCATAGATTGCCACTAGAAGATGGTGTAATGTATTGGTGACCATGGAGAGAGTGTGGATATTGTGTGTGTTTAGTGACCCATTTCCTTTCGGACGAGCCTCACCAAAACCTCCCTACTACCTTTACTCTATATTGCTTAGCTACATGACGGCTTATGCATACTTGGGACCACTATGAAATTGAAGTGGTGTATGTGAAAAGGGTATCAGTTGTTTGCAGTATTAATGAATGAGTTGGAATAGGAAGAGAGTCAATATGATTACCTTCTCAGTCATCCTATCCTTTAGGGATTTTCATATGTTTTTCCTAGCAATATTTTGGGTATGCCACCTAATTGTGACATTGACTTCCAAATTGACCTAGTTCTCAGAGAAGATCCAATCTCTAGAGCATCTTATCGGATGACCACTCAAAATTTGAGTGAGATTCAACTACAACTAGATGTTTTGTTTCCTAATGGGTTTGTTCATCCTAGTATTTCCTTGTGGGGAGAAACAATTATATTTGTTAAGAAGGACATATCCCTTCACTTGTGTATAGACTACCGATAGTTGAATAAAGTGATGGTGAAGAACTACTATCCATTGTTGAGGATTGATGATCTGTTCAATCAGATGAAGGGTGCAAAGGTCTTTTCTAAGATAGATCTTAAGTTAGGGTACCATCAACTTCAAATCCATGAGGTGGACATTCATCAAACAACTTTCCACACTAGCTATGGGCACTATGAGTTTACAATGGTCCCCTTTAGGCTTACCAATGCACCCTCGATTTTCATGAGTCTGATGAATGGTGTGTTCAGGACCTACCTTGATAGATTTTTCCTTGTGTTCCTAGATGATATATTGATTTATTCGAGGACCATGGAGGATTTTTTGGCAACAACAATGAAGGAAGACTGAGAAGGGGGGGTTGAATCAGTCTTCATCAGATCTACAAAATTAACTATAAATACAGATTTGATAAACTAATACAATAACAAAGATAAGAAAACTGAGAGAACAACACACAACACCAAAAATTTTGACGTGGAAAACTCGGTTAAGGGAAAAACCACAGTGGAAACCTACCCAAAATAAGATGATACTCTACAATAGTATGTAAAAATATTACAATGGGGAATGCACATGCATTCAAGCACATTGCCTAGAGCTTACTGCTCAAAAGATAATGACCTAGAAGGATACAAACCTTAGGGAAGTCTCACTGACTTACAACAATATTCAGACAACAATTCAGAAGGAATGAACTGCAATAATAGAATCTCCATATGTCTGATGACAGTTTCGCTTAAGCACACTATCTGCCCTGCAACACCAAACTCTACTCAATCACAATTTCGAAGGATGAATAACTCTTCACACATAAACCACTCTCTGATAATGTAGACATGACCTCTATCTCCAAATTATATGACAATATCACCTATATATACATGGCTAAACCCTCAACTCATAATTACAAATATACATCACATGATACAAAGATTGACCACCGGACCAATATAATGATTTACATAACATAACATGGAACTGATTAAAATTCCCAAATGCTCAACTTCACTGGAAATCATGCCAAGATCAACCACAACACGCTACACCACCAGAAATACCGCATAACATGAAAATCAACACTGGTTCATGAAAACCACCAATAAATCACACAATCAATCAATGCGGATCAACAAAACAAATAGGACACAATTAGGAAACACAAACAAGCATGTTATGATCATCAGTAAGAGCTACACAACCACCACTTATCAAATCTTCATCTGCCAATCATCTAAAACTAAAGAACACAACCTATCAACAATTGTCACAAAGAAGGATAACTTGTGGAGCACCAAATCATGATCCATCTGAAAGGAAGATACATAAGACCATCCCAAACAATATCCCAAAATATTAGCTCAATCTTTGATCACACTGGAATATACTGGAGGACATACTGAATTCTGCAAAGCAACAATACAACAAAACAAAACTGCAAACCGGATCATAAGATCTTCTCAATCTACAATCACCATAGCAAATCATAGGAATATGTTGACATCAATGACAACAATATATCCTAGCAGAAACAATGTACAATGATATCAAACAATCTCTCCCTTTGGCATTGATGGCCACATATGAATGTGAAAAACAGTCAATGCAAAGAAAGAAGATATCTCCAACAAACTCCCCCTAAGATCAAGATAGATAAAACAATTTTTCACATGATCTCTCTCCCCCTTTGATACAAATGCCAGAGATCTCAAAATAAAAACCAAACTTACTCTCCCCAAAATAGAAACATGTATTTCAGGAATATCTCCCCCTAAAACACAAACTACTCCACCAGCGGAGCAGCACCAACTCATCAATTTGGATATAAAGATAAGGTTCTAAGATCCACCGGATTCATGCAACTTAATGCATCTAGTTTTCATCAGGAGGGGTGGATACCCCTAATTTGTCTCTCAAATAGACAAATGTATCTATAGGCAAAGGCTTAGTGAAAATATCAACAATTTGTTCCTTTGAAGATACATACTCTAGATTCACTTTCTCTTCACTGACTTGTTCTCTCAAGCAATGATATTTGATTGACACATGTTTAGTCTTTAAATTTTGCACTAGATTCTTTGACATGTTAATAGCACTAGAATTATCATAGTATATCACAATGGGCTCATCATAGATAACTCTAATATCCTTCAACATTTGCTTCATCCAAACTACCTGAGTGCAATTACTAGCAGCAACAATGTACTCAGCTTCATCAATAGATAAGGATACTAAATCTTATTTCTTACTAGCCCATGAAACCAATTTATTAACCAAAAATAATGCTCCATTGGTAGTTTTCTTCCCATCATCTACATCACCAGCCCAATCAACATTAGTGTAAGCACATAACATGAAATCATCATTCCTTAGATACCACAAACCATAGTCCACAGTTCCTTTCATGTATCTGAATATCTTCTTAATAGCAGTGACATGACTGGGTATGTGCACAAAGATGATGGTCAAAAAAGTGGACACCACCCAAAAAAACATGAAAAAACAAGCAGCACGTATGCAGTTATAAAATTTTAAATCACCCTGTACGCACTTAGGTTCGTTGTTCCCAAGCCTAAAAAAAGGTAGCACATATGTGTTGCTTTTAGGAAAGTGAGCACGTATGCGCTAATTTTAGGAAAGTGAGCGAGTACGCACTCATAAGCCCTTAAGAACCTCATACGCGGTACCTGTCAAAAAAAGTTAAAGCAAAACTAGGTCTTATTTTCCCGTGACCATGACATTTTTTCCCCCATTTCCTCCACAAAATTGCAAACGGGGTGCCTCATTTCTCCTCTAGATGCTATGGATCAAGGTTAGTTTTTCTTAATTTTGGTCTTTCTTTCCCTTTTATTCAATTTGTTTTACGGTTTGAATTTAATTTTGTTAATTTTGATTAGGTTTTTAAATTTTTTGTTTCAAAAACCAGATTCTGATAATCCACAACAAGAACAACAAAATGCACCTCCTAAAAATGCACATGATACACCCCCAATTCCTCCTTTTGACTACACACTTGAAACATAAGAGCAATTGATTAATCAGTTAGGGCAAAACACATCTAAAATAAATATATTGATTAATAAATTGAAAACATTTGAACTTGAGCATCATAAATCCCTCACCACTAGCCTAGAAACATTAGCTAGTGGTGCCACAACCGTTTCCACACAAATTACAAAATGGGGAAACTTTAGGGATAAGTGTCATCAATACTATGCTGATGGGTTATCATACGAGGGAGTAAAAAATAAAAATATTAGTAAACAACAAATATGTTCCCTTTTTGTTGATCCTAAAACTGGTGAGTCATTACCTCTTAATGCAAAGAGGTTTCCCATACATTGGTGTACCAATGTGTAGATGAAGAATTTTTTTTGGCAGAGGTGGTGGATGGTCTTTGATGATCCACCTTGTAATAATTATGAGGTGCCATTGTATTTTTTGAGAAAAGTATAATGTGAGTTTGTCCTCAATGTGCAGCCAAACTATTTTGACATGAGAGAGTTCCATGGTAGAGGTGGCGGCTCTACCCAAGATAGACCTAGAGCCCGTAGGTGAGTAGCTCAGAGAGTCTTTGCCCCTACCACCCAAACCCAAGGTGCATCAGGCTATCCTAGTAGAGTTGAAAGAGTCGATGGAGCTATAGACTCTTCAGGTGGCCATGACATTGACTGGTGCCATCATCTAGCATGGGATGTCATTAGCACACCCTATTGTACTAGATGATGAGCCATTATTTGCTCCAGGTGGCAATAGAGAGACCATTCAACATATGTGTGTCAGTTGCTCGGGGATATTCTCAAGGATAGATGATGCGACCACTACAGATGGATCCACATCTCATTCAAGCACAATTTGCGGGAGTAGATGTCAGGCCCGCATGACTAAGGATTTGGCGCTGATAGAGGAGTTGATGGACATGGTGTTTGCCCATCGGCGACAGACACAGGTGTGTTGATTTGAATTCATAGTATTTTATTTATCAATCACTTTAAATTTTTAATTACATAAATGAATTTTCATTTATACATCGATTTAAATTAAGACAAATAATATGCATTTTAGGATGCAGTAGCATTATCCCATACTCCTCCTGCAGTTACTACAATTGCAACTTTGATGCCTGAGGTATACATATTGTAACATGTTAAAATAGAATAGTACGCTTTGAATTCAAAAAAATTACAAGATATACTAACTATTTTTAATTCTTGGTCCAATTTTTGGTTTGTAGGTGTTGACAAGGGACCAAATGTCCCAAATTGATGACATCTCGCTCTCAGCGATCGATTTTGGCCTACAAGGCTATATGTTATCATGTTTTGTATAATTTTTTTTATGTATTGTTTTGATTGAATATGCAAGTCATTTCATTTTAGATTTTTTAAATTATGTTTAATATACTATTTGTCCTAATATCTCATGTTAATTTTGTTTTCTTAGGGTACTCCCTCCACGTCTAGGCCTTGTGCTAAGAAAAAGAATTCCTCAAAGATGCCAAAATGTGGGAAGAAGGTAATTGAACACATTTTTAGTTGTACAATTATTTGAAAATGTTGAAATCAAGTCTTAGTTGGGGTTTTTAGATTGATTAGTGTTTTTTGTCTATTTTACATGTACAGTGGCCATTGAGCTATGTGGATTTGTTGAATGCACCTGATTTGCTCGTGGATCAAGAGAGGGCAGAGGTATGTATCTCTACTTTATTTTCTTGATTTCATGATTATATGCACATGTACATGTGAACTTGTGATAAATTATAATCTTATAATTTTTTCATACAAGAAACATCCATAGCTGCTTCATCAATGGCAAGCCCTCATCCGTGCATTGGAGAAGCATCTCAGGATCTGATACACTTTTGTTTGATATATTATTGTCGTATGATAAAATTCATTTTATTCAAATATCAATTAGAAACAAAGGGAAATTACGAATCCCTATCTAATCAAAGAATTCTAACAAACAGACAATGAAATAATGCAATATCAAACAAATAGCAATTAAAATCATTCAATAAAACTCCCTATTCGAAGATCGCATATAGCTTCTGTTGGCATTTTTGTATATATGCTGTGATTGTCATTGATGGACACACACTTGTATTGAGAACCCCTTTATATGTATGAGTTTATGTTCAACCGGTATTTGTTCCAACCGGTATGTTGTATACTAGTCTCTAGACTAGTGGTGATTTTGCAAAATGTGTTTCCTGGTCTGAAGCGGCATGTCGACCCCAAGCGGTTCGCAGATCAAAAGTGGTACAAGGGAGCAAAGCGGCACAACACATTCTTACCAGTCTTCATTTTTGTCAAACCGGCAACCAGTATTTTGTATGAACCGGTAATACTCTGTGATGAGTTACCAACTGACATTTTGTGATGAGTTACCAATCCACCGATTGTTTGATGGTGCCAACACGTTAACAGTGATTCCTGTGTCATGTTACTAAGTATGTTGAGGTTCATTGAACCCAGGAAATTGTAAAGAAATCCTATTGGACTGACATGAAATCAGATTCCTTTAAAAGGGACAGCATGTCTAGGGTTTTAGTATGTTGCGAAAAGGATTAATGTTGAGATAGGGTTTAAGGTGGATGTTGAGTTGTTGGAAGAGCGATCTTATCTGAGAAGATCGAGTTGTAACTGAGAGAGAGATAGAGAAGACTAAAGTAATGCTAGAATGCATTAGCTGTGAGAAATACTGGATCTAACCAAGCAGTTTGTGCTATTAGATAGATCAAACACTTGTTGATTACTCACATCTTTGACAAGTCTGTAGCCCTTAACCAGGTAGGCCTCAAAGCCTTTGTAAAATCCTCTAACGAGGTGGTTCACACATGTGAATCTAAAATCCTGTAACAAGGTAGTCTTTAATCGGACTTATCTCCTAACAGAGATTGAGATTCCTAACAGGATCTGTTCTGGTGAAGAACATTGTAAGACCTTAACTGGTCTGGTTTCTATTCTGCAGATAGTGACTTGTGAGTTCCATCTCACCGTGGTTTTTCCCAGTTGGGTTTCCACGTCAAATATCTTGTGTTATGGTTGTATTGCTTTTATGGGTGAATGCTTTATTCGCATTTTGGTTTGCATGTGTGGTAACCGGTTTGACTATCAGACTGCTTTACCGGTTTATCTTTAGACTGTGTAAGTGTTTTGGTGCAAAGATTTTTGGCATACTAATTCACCCCCCCTCTTAGTATTCATCAATTGGTATCAGAGCCAACCTTTCTATAAGTTTAACTACTTGGAAATAAATATGGGGGAATACACCTTGAGGGAGCTTACTCAATGGCTCACTAAGTCTGAGCAAGCCTATGATGATCTTATGGTCAAATACAAGGCATCTCAAGAAAAAAGAAGAGAACATGCAGAGATGTTGATGGAACTATCTGAAAGTAGTTCTGAAGATGAAGCTAACATGGAAGCTATGATTACTAAAGTGAATAAGCTGAATGATTCAAACTCCAATCTGAGAAAGGAGTTGGAAGGACTGACTATTCGGTTTAGTCAAGAGCTTGAGAACCGGAGAAAAGTTGAAGATCTGGTAAAAGATAGAGATCATGAGATCTCCAAGTTGAAACATGAGATTAGTGCACTAACTGCTCGCCTTCATGAGAGTAGAATGGAAAAAGAAGACATGCAAGGAGAACTAAACATTTCCATCTTTGAAAATGCAAGTCTTATGGAGACAAACACTGCTATTTCCAAAGAACTCTTTGAGTCAAAGGAAATACTTGCTAAGTTTGGCAAAAGCACAGTCAGGCTAGAGCAAAAGCTTGAGTCATCTAGATCAGCAAAGAATACCAATGGTCTTAGTTTTTCTGGACATGAGGAAGGAGAATCCTCAGGAACAAATGCTGAAGCATCAAAGAAGCAATCAACACTCAAAGGAAAAGGTAAGCAAAAATTCAAACCTGTTTGCTTTAACTGTCTTCAAGAAGGACACACTGCCAATGTATGTAGGAGCAAAGCCTACAATAATTTTCCTTATTTTATCAACAATGTACCTAGATCCAATAAGTTCAATGGTCATTGTTATGCATGCAACAAGTTTGGGCATAAAGCGTTTGAATGCAGGTCGGTAATGGATAACACTAGAA
This sequence comes from Cryptomeria japonica, assembly GCF_030272615.1. NCBI lineage: Eukaryota > Viridiplantae > Streptophyta > Pinopsida > Cupressales > Cupressaceae > Cryptomeria > Cryptomeria japonica. The sequence goes on from NC_081413.1 coordinate 284,648,376, forward strand.
GATATCCTCAGAGGACCCAAGGAATTCATCCTGAATCTTTTATGAACCGGAACCTCAACCGGTTTAATGTCTTCAATCATCAGTCAAGAAGCAGTGGTCATCAAGCGACAAATGGATGGAGAGAAAGTTGTATGATCTGTCATGGTCATGGTCACACTGCTGCAACATGCAGAAGGAAGAATGGAAACATGTACAATGGACCTTGGAGAGCACCTGGACTTGTTTGCTATCACTGCAACAAACTGGGTCACATTGCAAGATTCTGCAGAAGCAGAAAAAGTATATCTGATGATATACCGGTCACTCAGGAAGGAGAAATAGATGTTGAAAAAGCTCAAGGAGACATGAAGAAAACATGGAGGAAGAAACCAATATTGTTGGAAGAGGAACCAGTTTCTGCACCTAGTGTGGAAATATCGGAACCGGCAAACTAAGCCTCAAAGGCTTAGGGGGGGCAAATGGCAAAATTCTTTCGAACCCCTGGTTGATACTGGTAAAAGACCTTAACCGGTATGTGATACTTGTTGCTTGGTAGAAGACTAGAAATGGTAAAAAGGCAAATTAGGGTTTATGCCCTAATAGAGGAGCATTAATGACGCTAGGTGAGAGACATGTATAAATGCAATTTTCAAATCATTTCTCACTATTTATTTTTGAGCGAAGAAAAGTTTTCAAGTGCAGAGCAAAGAAGAAGGCATTTCGAGCTTTGCCTTCAAGAAATTGGATAACCTTGAAAGAGATTCAAATCTAGTTTGCAAGCGGTAGTGGAGAACACAAAGAAGTGATTTGGCATTCGACGGAGAACAAAGTGAAGCAAAATCAGGAAGCCCTAATTTCGCGTTAGAAAGGTATTTTTTGTGTTCTTGAAATAACTCTTCAATGGCTTCCACATCTCATACCAGTTCAAGCACATCCATTGAGTCAGAAAGTTTCATTCAGAGGAAGTCCAAGTATAATGCTTTGTCACAATTTCCAGCTGGAGTCATAGTCGAAGAGGGAATTTTAGATTATATTGATTGCAAGATAGAATACCTAGGGTCCTTAGCCATTCATACTCAATTAGGTCTATTTTGCAGAAAGGACAAGAGGATCAAACCAGAGTTCAGTATCTTAGAGAAGAAGAAACTCCACAATGCTGTATATTTCCTTGAAGAATTCATAGAGGATCACATCAGGACTATCTTGAGTAGAGTCCATGGTGACAAGATGTACCTGGAGAGAATGCATGATATCATGCCTGAGGCAATTCATGCAGTCATTGGTTTCTGCAACACAGGGGAAGTGCTAGCCCTAAGAACGGTAAGCAAAACAGAAATGACCAAGCTCACCAGTTCGACAAGTGATTCACGAGGTATGACAGTTAATTCTATCAAGGATGAACTGGTAAAATATGCCTGCATGGTGATAGGCTACAGAACATTCTCAGCCAGCAGGATTAATTCTGTATCTGCTGCAGCGGTAAATGTCGCTTACCGGATGATTATAGAGGATAAATCATTTGACTTATGCACTGGCATGTAGAGGCAACTCCTATCAAACCTTAAGGCAATCAAAAAGGACAGTTCACTAAAATTTAAGTTTGGACAACTACTGGTAGGGTTGTTTTTGTATTTTCAAGGCTACTTTTCGGGTGTAGGAGATGTCCAGTGGTCCCCTGACCAACCGGTAACCAAGCAGATAAAGGAAAGTGTGCAAGCCATTGGAACTGGCTACCCTGAGGTACTAAACAAATACTTTGATGAGTTCAGAAGAAAGATGAGTTAGAGGGTACGAATCTCAGGAGACATAGTGAAGAAACATGAAGATGACATCTATTTCACTATTCAGGTGGACAAATGTCTAATGGAGGCTGTTGAGCCTAGAATGGAGGAAGTGGAGCCTATGGGCTATGAGGTCATGTTTGACATGATGGAAGGGTATGCTTCAACCCTTATTGCCTTGCCTCTTGATCCAAAGGCTAAGCGAACCAGAACCTACTTGGAGAGGATCGCACCGATTGAAGAACCATCGGTGAAGAAGGGAAAAGAACCGCCAGCTAAGAAAGCTAAGGCAGTGCTTGCATCATCAGCACCAACTACCACTGAGACTCCAAGAGTGACCAAGCAGTCATCGGCAAAGAAGAAACCAGAGGTAACACCGGCAAAAGCCTTCGAAAGAAAGAGGAAGACTAAGGCAAATGAACCAGACTCCGAAGAAACCGAGTCTGATGAAAAACCAAACAAGGCTAGACAGACCAAGAAGGTGAAGAAGAATGAACCAGAAACATCCGCACCGGTAAATATAGATATCTCCTCTTACAAACCTTTGACACATTGTCAAAGAACAGTAAAGAATATTAGGAGAAAGTTACTTCATGATTTAATAGATTATTATGATGAATTCAATAGTGAAGAAAAAGATGAAGTACTGTAGGAAATCATTCTTTATTTATCTAAAAATGACCGGTCACCATCAGAGATTAAATCTTAGACACCAGACTCATTATTTAAAGCATTGGATAACAAATGGTGCATTTCCATTGAAAAGGAACAAGAGATTAGGGAGAAAGTTTTTGCATAGTACTTCCCTGAACTCTGAAATTCAGAATTATTTGATGTATTGGATCAAAATAAAGGTCTCTTCTTCACAAGGAGAAGAAGACTCTGGTTGTTGGAAGGGAGAGTTGATGATGTAGAAAAGGATACACATCAACACATGGCCCATGCTATCGGCTTTCACAAAGCTCGAATGGCCAACCTCCAAGCGGAAAAGGAACCGGTTATTTCCAAACTGGATGAGGTTTTTGATGAGGAAGGCAACCTGGTGGAGGAACCAATCGACACCATAGATGTCAATGCCTTCAATATAGAAGATGTCACTCAAGACATACCTTCTAAGGGTACTGAATAGGGGAAGCAGGATGATCAGGGTGGTGAACAAGCTGCGGACACACATCAAGCAACAAAAGAACAGGAAGAGAAGAAAAAGAGGGATGAAGATGAGAAACAGAAAAAAGAGGAAGAGAAGAGAAAAGAGGAAGAAGAGAAAAGAAAAGATGAAGAGAAGAAGAAGAAAGAAGAAGAGGACAAGGAAGAAAAGAAGAAGAGGACAAGGAAGAAAAGAAGAAGAAGGAAGAAGAAGAAAAGAGGAAAAAGGAAGAGGAAGAGAAGAAGAAAAAGGAAGAGGATGAGAAGAATAAAAAGGAAGAAGAAGAGAAGAAGAAGAGGGAAGAAGAAGAAAAGGAAGAACAGAAGAGGAGAGAAGAGGAGAAGAAAAAGGTAGAGGAAGACAAGGAAGAAGAGAAGAGAAGAGAAGTAGAAAAGAAGAAAGCTGAAGAAGCCAAGGAATGAGAAGCAGCAAAAAGCTCTCAGATGGAGACTCCAAAGGCAACCAGAAGTCAACCCTCACCGATTGATCTCTCTAGTCCTATCGATCTCCAATCTACAAGTGAGTCAGAGCTTATGCAGAGCATCAAGGTTGCTCAAGAGCACCTTGAGATCATTCGCCAGAAAAAGGAACAGGACATCATTCAGGCAAGTGTAGACACTCATACCAGTTTAATCCCCAGTACTAATCTTCCTGACACTGATTCATCACTAGCACAACTCAAACTTCTATGTACTATAGTGGATGATCAGGTGCAAAGTCTAGAAGAAGCAGTAGAGGCCAATGTAAAGAAAGAGCACCAAAAGGCTCTTAATGTTGCTCTTGTGAAGAAATTAAATGAGCTTAGGACTGAACTGCTAAAGGATCAAAAGGACATAAGGAGTGCCTTGGATGAGGGAAACTTGCTACTCAGCAAAATCTGTCAACCTCATCTGTTCTATGATGACGTGCTAGCCAAGAAGCAACAGCTTCAAACGGACTTATAGTCCTACTTAAGCACATTCAAGACTCCTTACGACTCCTTTGCAGCATATGGGCAAACCGTTCACTGGTTCCGGATCCAGTTAGCCAAGATAGAGCGAGAGATCAGCATAAGGTCTAGGGATTTGCAGGAGCTTCAACTGGTATTACTTCCACGACTGCAAATTCTCCAGAAATGCTATCTGAACCTGGATGCCCTGACAGTCACACAAGAACTGAGCACAATAGATGCCATGGAGGAACACGTATCACAAATGTAGATAGAGAAGGATGTGGCGACCTCCCTACTTGAGTCCTGGTCTCTTTCCATGAAACAATTTTTGTAGGACTATAAAGCAATTTTTGACAAGTATTATTCATTATTGTCATAAACTCCTTTATATATATATATATATATGGAAACAGGGTTTTCAGCGATACTTTGTCATTGTTGGCAAAGGGGGAGAAGTATATCTGGTTTTTGGTTTTAAAATTTTGAAATTTTGATATATCAGGGGAGAAGTATCTGTTTTAAAATTGTGATATATGCTGTGATATATGCTATATGCTCTGATGATTATGCTCTGAATGCAAAATTGCTATACACTCTATTGATTAAGGGATAGTGTATATGCTTAGGGGGAGCAATTTTGTTAATGGCAAGTTTTTGTTGTAAAACACTTAGATGTCAAAATTTTATTTTCCTAAGTGTTTCCATCAATGCCAAAGGGGGAGATTGTTGGCATTTTTGTGGTTTATGCTGTGATTGTCATTGATGGACACACACTTGTATTGAGAACCCCTTTATATGTATGAGTTTATGTTCAACCGGTATTTGTTCCAACCGTTATGTTGTATACTAGTCTCTAGACTAGTGGTGATTTTACAGAATGTGTTTCCTGGTCTGAAGCGGCATGTCGACCCCAAGTGGTTCGCAGATCACAAGCGGTACAAGGGAGAAAAGCGGCACAACACATTCTTACCAGTCTTCATTTTTGTCAAACCGGCAACCGGTATTTTGTATGAACCGGTAATACTCTGTGATGAGTTACCAACCGGCATTTTTTGATGAGTTACCAATCCACCGATTGTTTGATGGTGCCAACACGTTAACAGTGATTCCTGTGTCATGTTACTAAGTATGTCGAGGTTCATTGAACCCAGAAAATTGTAAAGAAATCCTATTGGACTGACATGAAATCAGATTCCTTTAAAAGGGACAGCATGTCTAGGGTTTTAGTATGTTGCGAAAAGGATTAATGTTGAGCTAGGGTTTAAGGTGGATGTTGAGTTGTTGGAAGAGCGATCTTATCTGAGAAGATCGAGTTGTAACTGAGAGAGAGATAGAGAAGACTGAAGTAATGCCCGAATGCATTAGCTGTGAGCAATACTGGATCTAACCAAGTAGTTTGTGCTATCAGATAGATCAAACAATTGTTGATTACTCACATCTTTGTTAATTTAGAAAAAACTATCTGAAAGATGGAAATAGAGATTTTAGAGATAAATGATTTAATTAATTAATTTAGCATGTGCTTGCATTTAGACTTAGATTTTTAATTTAATCTTTGCATGATATTTATTCAAATAATTGAATTTAATTCAATTTAGTATTTGAATATATTTAGAACTTGACTTTGATTTTCAATTTGATTTTTGAAATCATGCACATGTAATTGAAATTAGAAGAAATTAGAAGAATATGAAATTAAAGGAAATTAGAATTTGGGGATTTGGAAATGGAAGAATTAATTAGTTAACTAAAGAATTAAAGAAACTATTTAATTATTTAGAAATTGAATTTAATTAAATAATAAAGATTATTTAATTTAAAGGAATTAAATCACAATTAATTAAATAATAAATATTCAATTAATATTTAGAAGTGGGTTGAATGATTAGATGATTAGAGATAGAAATTAATTTATTTAATAATAACAATTATTTAAATTGGGGAATTAATCAGAACTAATTAAATAATAAATATTTAATTAACATTAGAAAATGGTTAAAATGATTAAATGATGAAAGAATAAGAAATAGAATAATTAGTAATTTATTTAAATAATAAAGATTATTTAAATTGGGGAATTATGAATTTAGAAGAATAAGATTAATTAAAATAATTAAAGAATTAAAGAATTATTTAACTAACTAGAGGAATAATTAGTAAATGATCAATGAGACATTTTTAGATGTCTACATTTGCCCCTCTTTGAGACAAAGTCAAAACAACATTGTTTCAAAGAAAACAAAAAATTCTACCCCAGTATGCCTTGATACTGTTGTATAGTGTAAATATGCCCCCTCAGAAAAGGTGGTCGAAAAATTCAAAATTGAGACCATGTTTTTGATACCAGTGTAATGAGCAAGCGTGTGAAGTTTCGTGTAATTTCAAGATCGTTTGAGTAGGCTACAAGGTGTTTGAAGCTGGTGGGGACCACGGGCATCGAGGTGTCCAAAAAACCCTAATTTTGAGTTATAAATAAAGATTTTTAGGTTTTCATTTGCTCATTTGCACTTTGGCAAATTCTTCATTTTCTCTGCAATTTGTGTGCTTTCTTCTGAGTTTTTGATCATCATGGCTGGTTATAGAGCTCGATTGCATCTGTCTGACCGAGTACGTTCATATCAGAGACCTCCTAGGACTGGTGGTATGGTATTTTTCCAAATTTTTCTTGATGTTTTGCTTGTTTTTTGCTATTTTGCAAAAAATTTCAGTGATCAATTTTTCCATTGTGTTACGCATTCGCCTATCCATTTTTACGCATTCATTCTTAATGTATCGCAAATGCTTTAAATGATACACAATCGTCATTAACGTTACACATTAGCTCATTTCATACCGCATTCGCCCATGTCATACCGCAATAGTGTTTAATGTTATGCATGAGCTCATGTCATTATGCATTCGCTGTTAATGTTACACAAAAGCTATAAGTATACTGCATTAGTAATAACTATCACGCATTCATTGTTTGTGTAATTTTTGTCATGCGTTTGAAAATATTTTTGTTTTTCGTGATCCGATATCTGATATTTTCAACATTTTCTCATTGCAGGAGGACATTGGAGTGTTATACTACCGACAGAGCAAACCCAATGGACTTGATCTTTGAGCTGACTTACTTGATGAGGAGATTGAGCATATCCAACAACTTGGTTTATATCATGTTTTACATTTGCTAGTGGTTACGGCCAATAGGGCCATGATTACAACTTTGATAGAGTGGTGACATTCTGAGACTTGTTCATTCCTTCTTCCCACTAGGGAGGCATCCATTACGTTAGAGGATGTATGGCGTATATTGTGTATTCTGATTCATGGTGAGAGAGTTGTGTATGACCATGATGATGGCATTGTGGGATTATGTGCACTTTTCGAGTGTGAGATATAGGACTTATAGATCAGTGGCCATTATGGCATCCCTGGGGCCCGGTTGGATTATGATGACATGACTATTGTACTATGTGGTGTTGTTGGCAGTTTGTTGATACCTGATAGACAAGGTCATGGATTTCCAGTTGGATGGGGCAGAGTGCTCCATGATATGATTGTTCATCGACGAGTATATGCGTGGGGTCCATGTCTACTGTCCATGTTGTATTATCAGATGCATGGGATTGTATATCTTGGATATCGGTCTATTAGTTGTGGTGTGACACTGCTCCAGACTTGGGCATGGGAGCATATTTCTATTTCGAGAGTTGTCATTCATGTTGATTTGCAGCTTGGTGAGCCTTATGCATTTAGGTACATAGCAAATATCAGACACAGGGGTTTGGGTAACACCTTGTATTGGAGACATCAGTTTGATATGCTATAGCATTTCATATGGAAACCATACTTAGATTGCCCTAGTTGGGCAGATGATGTAGTGCACATGTCTTTCTGCCAACAATAGAGATGTATCTTCTAGGGCAGGTTCTGAGACAATTTGGTGAGGTACAGGTGACACTAGCAATTACCGCTTATTTTGCTCATGTATCTCAAGAGGTATCTGATTGGGTTGTTTGTATTCAGCCACATGTTGCTTCTGCTGAGTTTGATTCTCTTCAGCCATTACTCTGGGGTTGGGGTAGAGGTGCAGTGGATCCAGGGACAACGCCAGAGTATGATGCATGGTTTTCTAGGCACAGGCCGGTACCACTTACTGATCATGTTGTTCTGATTACAACACAACAGATTTGCCAACCTAGATAGCAGTTGAGGATAGACACAGGGGAGAGAGCTAGAGGAGGAGGAGAGGGTGGAGCCAAGGGAGGAGGTGAGGGAGATGAGAGAGGAGATGAGGGAGATGAGGGAGAGGATGGAGACATTGGTGGAGACACCGAGTCTATCAACAGTGGGGATAGTGATGATTCTTCTAAGTCATCGAGCAGTAAGGGTGGGGATGATGATGAGGATATGCCGGAGCTGGAAGATGTGCCTGTTGCAGAGGGTGGGAGAGGACAAGTGGGCGATGAGGATGATCCGCAGATTCTTAGGGCAAGGATCTAGAGTTTGGAGGAGGAGGTCGCTAGACGAGATGTCGAGTGGGAGACCTACCGTGTAGATTATGGTGCGCTTGAGGCTGTGAGGGATTGTCTCCAGAGGGAGAGAGATGAGGCAGTCTAGAGAGGTTAGATTACCATGGATGCATTTGATTAGCTTTTTAGACTAGGTATAGATGCTCACGACCAGGCAGATAGGTATTTCACTGCTGCACAAGAGGCTATATACTATCGGCAGGCTTATGAGAGAGCTATCCCTAAGGATCAGAGAGAGCCTAGTTTTAGTGCCTTAATGGGGAAGAGATCAAGTAGATGTACTTCTCGATGGACTAGCAGTGGTGGTGTTATGGGACCACCTCGACATCCTGGGGCAGGGTCTAGTGGACAGGATCCACCTGCTGACAGAGGCAGTGTTGGTTGAGACATTTTTTATAATGTTATCTAAGCCTTTGGGCCTATTTATTGTATTCATACACATTATCATTTTTGAGTTATATATATGATATGCAGGTTTTGGCAGTGATCTATTTATGTTTTGTTTTCCATGTATGCTTATATGATGCTATGAGTTTTATGATGCATATCTATTTGATTCTATATGATTAATGAATGCAATGGTAGTACATGTATGTATTAATGATGCTAATGAATGTTTAATGAAATCTATTTTTTGCTTTTGTATGATAATGGGTGAACAAATTTTTAACTCAGATACACTGTGAAGAAATGTTAGCTAGAAAGAATGATAGAAAGAATGTGATTTAGAGAGAAGATGAGAAATCAACAAACTATCAATAAGCAAATGAGATGAGAATGAAATTGAAAGAATCATGAACCCGTGTCACATATTTTATTATGCAATATATATTCATCACTGAGACTTATTATTGAACAATGAAGCTTAGCACATCAGGGTATAAGGAACCAAGATGTAAAGATATCTCATTGTAGAAACAAAACGTAGTAGACTAGGAGTGAACCCTCCATTTTGGGAATTACACTAGGGGTCGAGGTATGTGTGGCATCCAATAGCTAAATGCTCCTATCACAGACACCCACTAGAGCAATTTCCCTAGAATTTCATCGGTTCACACCACAAACAACAAATAAAGAAAAATATAATGCCCATCATGGCTCCTCTAGTCACTTGTGGACATCCTTGAGTAGCATAGGAACATAATTTGTCACAAATTGATAAAAGATAAAGACTGACCCAGACAAAATTCAATAGCTATACTGACCTTGTTCCTTCATTCTCAGTTGCTTGATGTGATAGTTGATAATGTCCGATCTTAGAAAGTTGTGGACCCCATTTAAGACTGACCTATCTAATTTCGAGTGTATCCTCTTTTGTTTAAGACAAGATAATAATCACTTTGATATTGATATGATATGATTGATAAGACAGTTTGATCAGTTGATTGTAGATGTTTGACAGGATAGTCGTATCCTTTGTTAACTTCGTGTGAAGTGTTTGCTGGATATCTACTAGGGTATTTGTTTCTCACAAGACATTTTATTGCAATTTTTTCTGATTGATTGATTTTTTTGATTTTTAGCTCCTTTCCAAAAGCTTTTTTGATGTTTTTGGACTATGTAGATCTATATTTGAATGTTTTTTTATTGATTTTTTTAGGACATTTTGCAGATGTTTTTGGTTGATTTTTTCAAGACGTTATATGGATGTTTTTGGGATTTTATGGTTTTCACTGTTTTTGGATTTTAAGTTTTTCAATGTTTTTGGATTGAGTTTTTCAGTGTTTTTGGATTTTGAGTTTTTCATTGTTTTGGATTTTGTTGAAGGACATTATATGATTTTTAGGATTTTTTCAATACTTTATATGATTTTTAGGATTTTTTCAGGACTTTATATGATTTTTAGGATTTTTTCAAGACTTTATATGATTTTTAGGATTTTTTTCAAGACTTTATATGATTTTTAGGATTTTTTTAGAACTTTATATGATTTTTAGGATTTTTTTAGTTATGCCCCCAGTGTGTAGACCTGTATAACATGATGATCTGCAGAATGTATGTGGAGACAAATGACTTTTTGACATGACCTATATTAATGCAATATGCATGATGAAGATGCATTTCCTATTTGAACAAAGTTGACTCTGCTTGTTGTATCATTTGTAATACACCAATTGAATTGCAGGTGCAAAACATTTCATACATAATTGGTCAATAGATCCCTAAGGTCCTTTGGAACATTCAACTCAGCACACTTAGTGACTCGGATTTACAAATGGAGATGCAAAAAACTTCTCGATTGGTTCTTGAAACTTTGATTTTCTTTTGCCCATGTGTATGCAGATGAGTTAATTCATTCTCTTGTGTTCACTAAGACCCTTAGAATCCTATATGACTCGCTACATGGATTATCCTATCTTCAAAAGCATCCCGAATAGAGCCTTGTTGCCAGCAAGCCTTGAGAGCTCCTACGAGGTTATAGACTGTAATTTCTCAAATATTGTTCCATTGCCAGTAGGCGTTCATAGCCCCGATGGAGTTACTTGCATGTTCCCATAGTCAAGCTTTTTATCACACTTGTATGTGTAGTATCTTAGTTATACACCATTGCTCTTTTGCCTTGAGATGAATTTGGCATAGCTCTTTTTCTTTTTATTTTCTTGCCTTGACTTGTAAGTAATGAAACCTACTTGGGTGTGACAATTACAACAACGCTGAAGTAGAATTTTAGATTTTTCACTAGTCATATGATCAACTAGGTGTCTAGAATGAATTAGAGATCTTCTTAATATGTTTGAGATATAACAATTGATAGATTTTGGGTTAACAAGTCTCAAATAGTGAAATTACTACCCAACCATAAGTAAAGTGTCATCACAGGGTAATGTTGAAAATGAATGACCTTAGAACCTCAAAGACTTCATGTCCAAATATCTAAGAAAGGAGATGACCCTTGCTTCTCTTAAATGCAAACGAATTATAAACTTGAACAGTTGCCTTGTTTTATTGGTGCTGCTATATGAAAATGTAGAAACTTTGAGAATGCGATGCATTTTAAAAAGAAACTATATGTAATGCAATGTTTTGAATAATATGATATGCAATGAGGAAAATAAAACCTAAACTAACCTAGCCCTTAGGTATAGTATCATTTAAGGTGCATGTTGTTCATAGGGTCAGAGATTGGATCTCCCTCCATGGTAGCCAAATTATATGCTCCATTGCCTATAACCCTTGTTATGATGAAAGGACCTAGCCAGTTAGGTTTGAATTTCCCTGGCTTTTCTCGTTCCGCTAGGTTCCTTTGATTCTCTTTAAGAACTAGATCTCCCACTTCAAAATTTTGTGGGTGAACTCTTTTATTATAACTCCGTCTCAGTCTATTTTGATATCCTTGTAGATGATTGAACATTGTTTGTCTTTTTTCATCAAGTGTTTCTAGTTCTTGTAACCTTGCTACCTTGTAGTCTTCTTCTGATATGATGTTCTATAAGGAAAATCTTAGAGATGGTATTTCTATTTCAATGGGGAGTATTGCTTATGTACCATAGACCAAGGAATATGGTGTTGCTCCTATAGGTGTGTGTACTCCTATTCTGTAAGCCCAAAGAGCAAGATTTAACTGGAGATGCCAGTCCCGTCCTGTGTCAGTGATAACTTTCTTAAGAATTTTCAATATTGTTTTATTTGTAGCCTCTTCTTGTCCATTGCTTTGTGGATAATATGGCATGGAAAATCTCTGTTGTATGTGAAATTTGTCACACAACTCTTTCACTTCCTAGTTTTTAAATGGACGTCTATTATCTGTAACGAAGCAAAATGGAATCCTGTATCTACATATAATGTAATTAAGCATGAATTTTGCTATTTGTTTTCTAGTAGTGTATGTAAGAGGAATTGCCTCAACCCATTTGGTAAAGTACTCAGTGACTATTAAAATGAACTTGTGCCCATTGGAAGAAGTTGGGTTGATTTTACCCAATAGATCTAATCCCTATTGTGAAAATAGCCATGGTGATGTAATGGATTGAAGATCTTGTGCTGGTGCATGAATGAGATCCCCATGCATTTGGCATTGCTTACATTTTTGTACATACTTATAAGTGTCCTTTTCCATAGTTGGCCAGTAGTAACCTATTCTCAATAATTTCTTTGACAATGGTGGACCATTGTGGTGAGCCCCACAAATTCCATCATGGACTTCCTTTAAAGAAAGTTGCGCTTCATTCTCATCAAGGCATCAAAGAAGAGTTCCATCGAAGCCCTTTCTATACAAAGTATCACCTATAATGGTGTATCTAGATGCTTGACGAATAAAGGTCTTCTTTTGATTTCTGGACAGATCCAGTGACATGTACTGAGTATGTAAATATGTATATATTTCATTGTACCAAGGTGATTTTGGACCCACAATTGCACATACAAATCCTGATAGGGGAGTCTCATATGCTGGTAGCATCGATTGCTCTATGATGAACTCAAACTAAGTTTCATTAGCAAGCATATTCAGAAGAGATCCTATGGTAGCCATTGTATCTGTTGCCTTGTTTTGTATCCTTGGGATCTGTTCGAAGGTAATTTTGCTGAAGTGCTCCTTGTAATCTTCTACCAGCTTCTTATAAGGCATGAGTTTGTCATCCTTCGTGTTTAAATCATAATTGACCTAGTTTATAATCAACTATGAATCACCATAGACCTGTAACTCTTGTATTCTCCATTGTACAGCCGTACAAAGCCCTGTGAGGAGAGTTTCATATTCAGCTATATTGTTTGTGCATTGGAAATTGATCCTAAATGACTTAAGTATAGCATCCCCTTGAGGGGTGATGAAAAGAATCCCTACTCCAAATCCATGACTTGTATATGACCCATCAAAATATAATTTCAACATTACAGATGTAGTTAATGTAAACACAGATTCATCTGGAAAGTCTATCAGCAATGGGTGACAGTCCTATAAAAGAGCCTCTGCTAATTGATCTACTATAATTTTTCCTTTGCTGGCTTTTTTGTCTATGTATTCTATATCAAACTCACTAAGGATCATAACCCACTTAGCCAATCGCCCAGTCAATGTTGCTCTGCTCAATAGGTACTTGAGTGGGTCAAAGCGTGCAGTGAGTTGTACCTTATGACTCAACATGTAATGCCTGAGATTTTGGGATGCAAATATTACTGCTAAGCATGCTCGCTCTATAGGGGTATAATTAAGCTCATGGCCAATCAGAGTCCTACTTATATAATAAATGGCTCTTTCTTTTCCTTTTTTGTCATGCTGTGCCAATAGAGCTCCTAGAGCTGAGTTTGTTGCTGATATGTATAGCAATAGAGGTTTTCTTGGGGTAGGAGATATTAACACTAGTGTGTTTAAAAGATAAACTTTCAGAGCTTGGAAAGCTTCTTGGCATTGTTCTGTCAATTTAAAAGTAACTCCTTTCCTGAGTAAATGATGGAATGGGTGACACTTATCTGCCAACTGCGCTATGAATCTCCTTATGGATTGCAGTCTTCCTTGTAACCCTCTTAGTTATTTAAGTGTTGACAGAGGTTTCATTTCAATGATTGCCTTGACCTTGGTAGGGTCTATTTCAATTCCTCTATTTGACACTATAAACCCTAATAGTTTACCTATTGTTACACCGAACACACACTTCTTCAGGTTTAGTCTAACATTATACTGCTCCAACCGATCAAATATATGTGCAAGGACTGCAAGGTGACCTTCTCTTATCTATGATTTAGCCAATATATCATCCACATAATCTTCCATTATGTTGTGGATCATGTCATGAAATAGCATTGTCATGGGTCTTTGGTATGTTGCTCCGGCATTTTTGAGACCAAATGGCATCACATTCCAGTAGAATGTTCCCTATGGGCATGTAAAGGCCATTTTATGTTGATCTTCTGGTACAATTTTAATTTGGTTGTATCTTGAAAAAACATCCATTAAGGATAGCATTTCATTTCTAGTCATTAGGTCAACTATCATATAGATATTAGGTAGCGGGAATTCATCCTTAGGACAAGCTTTATTTAAATCCCAGAAATCTGTGCAAATTCTTATGCCTCCTATGGGATTAGTCACAGGTACCAGGTTGAATATCCATTCCACATAGTCAAGAGGTCTAATGAAACCTACATCCAACAACTTTTGTAATTCTATTTTAACCAGTAATGCAATACTTGGATGCATTTTTCTTAATTTTTGCTTGTAAGGTTTAACTCCCGGTATCAAAGGTAAGTGATGCACCACTAATTCAGAGTCTAATCCTAGAATATCTACATAGGACCAAGAAAAATTGATAGGTCGTTGCTTGAAAAAATGAATGAATCTGTCTTTTTCTTCTTTGCTTAGTGATTTTTCCAGATGGATGTTATGTACAACCTCCCCTTCTTCTATTTTTACTTCTTTTGTTTCTTCTATAAGCAATGTTGAACTTTCTCTTTCAATAGGAAGGTTACCCAACTCGCTCTTGCCATTATGGGTGTTTTGATCTTTATCTTCTGTTGTAAAGGTACTTTCTTCTCCAAAGTATGTTGTTCTATCTAGGTCTACAACAAACCCTGCTTTGTGATCACCTTCTGGAAGCCCCTCTCTGACTCCAAGAAATTCTGCAATTGCTTTGTCATTTTCAAACCAATCGAGAATTGGTTTTCCTTCTTTCCCCTGATCAATCAAGGGTGAATGTAATAGGGGTAAATCATTACTCCCTTCTATAGTAGACTCTGATAACATGAAGACTTGATTGTTTGAATGACTTTTGTGTATTTTCATCTTGTATAGGCTTTATTTGATACCTTAATATTACACTTGCTGGTGGGCCAGAATCATGGAGTGATAAGAACTCATAGTCATGAGAGTTTGTCTCACTTTCAATATATGTTTCATCATGTGAGCTATCATCACTTATTTCTTCTTGTTCTTACCGCTGATTTTGGTGTAGATTGACTGGTCTTCTTTGGACATTAGTTACCCTTCTTAAGCTTGGTATAAGCCTTTGCAATATTTCTTCATCTGATTTATTAGGTTGAGCATGAGTCTGATAACTCAATGATGAATGGATAGTACCAAACCAGTACTAAGAGGGCGGGGGTGAATCAGTATAGACAAAAACACAATATTAAACTGGTTTGCTAGCAGACACTGTGCTTTGGCAGACAAATAGTAACACCGGTCTTAAACAGAGTACAACTGGCAAAACTTAGAGTAATTGAGACAAGCATAAACCGGTTGACACTTATCTTCTCATACAATCTAATACCTCATTTCCATTTCACCCTAGTGCATGAACAGGTAATCTATTATCAAAAGATATATAACCAGCTAGATCAACATGATTTACCTTCAGACACAAATTACTCAAACCATCACAAGAATATCACCACACATGACACACAATTTTTTCACATGGAAACCCAACTGGGAAAAACCACAGCGGGGATGAATACCCACAAGCTGTTTTTGAACTCTTTAGAAGTCTGCTCTGTTAGGAGCCTTGTTCGGTTAAAGACTGATACAATAGGTTCTGTTAGGAACCGATCCTGTTAGGGATCACCTGGTTAAGGGATGGCTAGAATACCTGGTTAAGGGTTAAACCTTGTTAGAGGTTACCTTGGTAGAGGATTTCAAGAACTCAATTGTTTTGAGTCACCCTGTTAAAGGATTTACAGTAAGCCGGTTAAAGCTACCCTATTAAGAAATTTTACAATGTTGAAGTGGTTAGAGATTAATAGGTATTACAATGATCAGGTAAGAGCACTCAATGCCAATGCAGATTCGCTTTAGCTCCTCTTCACCTTTTGCACTTACACTCTGTAGGTATCACTTCTCTCTTTTGGTCTGGCAAGAATCGCGTATCTATTCTCTTGGATACTCACACACAACTTTTTCCAACAACCTTAGAAAGAAACACAACATCGACCTTATAGGAAATAGATAGGTTGGTAGCATAAACCCTAAACCCTAAACCTGTTAGGTTAAGAAATTCAAATGGTTCAATCCTAACCGTTGAGCACATTGCATTAAATGCAGCAGCCTTGAACCAATCGCAAGACATTCTCCATCATTCATTTTCCACTAATTTCATGGTGGATGATAACCCATCACACGTTATCAATATTTACAGACTTCGTACATTCTCGAGGTAGATATGAACAATCTCCTTCATGCAAGATCCTTCACGCACACAAGGTTGATGTGACAACACAATCTGTTCTTTGTTAGAATGCTAACTCATCACACAAAGTCACCGATTGAGTCACACAAGCTTGAGGTACTTCAATCGGAAACCCTGAAGTTGAGACTACCAACTAGTAGTCATACAAAGCTTCCATGTGTCGGTTCCCATAACCACATGTCGGTTCACCTTAAACAAACACACCGCTTCACTTTGGCAAAAATGCCGGTTCACAGTGTTATACCGGTTTTCACATATACCGGTTCTTGGTAACATACTGGTTCTCACATATACCAGTTCACTCCTCTTCAGCATATTGACATCAATGACAACATACAATGTCATTATGTCCTCATACCAGTTCACATAATGCCAACAATCTCCCCCTTTGGCATTGATTGCAATATACAAAGATATCTCTCCACTTCACATCATCTCCCCCAATTTCTGTAGATATCTTCTCCACTTCTCTTCTTCTCCCCTTTTGACAATAATGCCAAAGTGGAGACACAAGATTCCCTATTCCATTATGTTGCTCCCCCTGAGGAGTAGCATCCTTCAACACATCAATCCAAACTAAATTTGACTATGCAATACCTGACTAATGTGGAGCATATACCTTTAGTTTACCTCCTGAAGGGGTAGCACCCCTAATTCACCTCTTAAGTACATAAATGTATCCTTTGGAAGAGGCTTGGTGAGTATGTCTACTAATTGCTCCTTACTAGAAACATGTTCTAGTGCAATCTCTTTGTTCTGAACCTTTTCCCTCAAGAAATGATACTTAAGCTCAAAGTGCTTGGTTCTAGAATGTAAAACCGGATTCTTGGAGATGTTAATTGCACTAGTATTGTCACAAAATATACTTACCGGTTCAAATACATGAACTTTGAAGCCATTCAATACATGCTTCATCCAAATTGTCTAAGTGCAGTTCATGAAAGCTGCAACATACTTTTCTTTTGCTGCAGACTGAGAGATACAACTCTTCTTCTTACTCATCCATGAGATTAGTCTACCACCGAGAAAGAATGCACCACCAGTTGTGCTCTTCCGGTCACCCACATTACCTACCCAATCAGCATCTGTGAATACTTTCAAGTTGAAATCCTTGTTGTATGGATACCACAATCCATAATCAATTGTTCCCTTCAGATACCTAAGAATCCGCTTGACTACAACCAAGTGGGATTCTCTTGGGCTTTTCTGGAACCTTGCAGTATTGCCAACTGCATGTGCAATATCTGGTCTGCTATGCACTACATAATGCAACTTACCAATCATTGATCGGTATTCCTTCTCATCAACCAATGCTGAGTCATCCTCTTTGGATAGTTTACAACCGATTACCATTGGTGTACCAACCAGTTTGCTATCTTCCATGCCAAAGGTCTTCAACACCTCTTTGACATACTTGGATAGAGTGATAAAGATTTCATCTTTCATCTGTTGAATCTGCAGTCCAATGAAGAACTTAATCTCCCCTATGAGTGACATCTCAAACTCTTTCTTCATCTCATCTGCAAACTCATGACTCATCTTTTCATCTCCACCAAAGATAATGTCATCAAAAAATACCTCACAGATCAGGATCTGATCTCCTTCAGACTTCAATTAGATATTGCTATCTTCTCTTGTTCTCTCAAATCCAATCTTCACAAGATGGGAATGCAGGCATTCATACCATGCTCTAGGTGCCTACTTTAGACCATATAAGGCTTTATGTAGCCTACATATCATGTCACTATCTTCAGATAGGGCAAACCCATCTGGTTTCTCTATATACACCCCCTCTTCAAGTACACCATTTAGGAATGCATATTTTACATCCATTTGATATACTTTTAATCCTTTAAAAGCTACATATGCAAGAAGCATACAAACTCCTTCCAATCTGGCTACAAGAGAAAAGGTTTCTCCATAGTCTTCTCCTTCTTATTGGGCATATCCTTTGCACACCAGTCTGGCTTTGTTTCTAATCACCGTGCCATCCTCATTCAACTTATTTTTGAAAAACCCATTTGGTGCCAATGACATTTTTATGCTCCAGTCTGGGTACCAAAGACCATGTACCATTTCTCTCTATCTAGTCAAGTTCCTGTTCCATTGCCTTGAGCCAATCTTCATCTTTATGTGCCTCTTTGAATGATTTAGGCTCAAATTCAAAGATCATACATGAGTTTTCTCTAAATTTTCTTCTTGTAAGAATTCATGCATCCTTATCTCCTATGATCTGCTTAGGATCATGATTCAGCTTGACATACTGAGGAATGGTCTTGATAGCTTCCTCTTTCTTTTCTTCTTCATCCTCATCTCCATCAGTATCAGCATCTACATCTATCGATGTAGGAACACTCTTACTGGTACTTGGTTGACTGACAATCGGTTCCCATAAGGTTACAACCAATTCATTTACCACTTGCTCACTGTCGATTCCCTCAGTTTTCTTAGCGGTTTCATCAACTCTTACATTGATGCTTTCCATAATTCTGTGAGTCCTATTATTGAAACACTTGAGAGCTTTGCTCTTGGTGGAATACCCTAGGAGTATTCCCTCATCACATTTCGCATCAAATTTGCTCTGGTGTTCACTTCTCTTGATGTAACATTTGCTACCAAACACTCTCAAGTAGCTAACCACAGGTGTCTTACCGGTCCAATACTCATAAGGAGTTTTATCCTTACCTTTCTTAATGAGTACCTGGTTCATTGTGTAGACTGCAGTGCTCACCGCTTCTCTCCAAAAGGTGTGAGCTACCTTTCCTTGAATCAACATAGTTCTAGCTGCTTCAACCACAGTCTGGTTATTCCTCTTTGCTAGGCCATTCTGCTGTGGAGTCCGAGGGGTAGACAGTTGCCTCTTGATGCCATGTTCTTCACAGTACTTGTTGAATTCACTGAAAGTGAATTCCCCTCCTTGATCAATTCTCAGGCACTTGATCCTTTTACCGCTTTCCTTCTCCACTAATGCTCTGAAAGCTTTGAACTTTACAAAGGCTTCAGACTTATCTTTCAAGAATGTGACCCACATCATTCTCGAGCAGTCATCAGTGAGAATCATGAAGTACCTATCACCCTACACACTCCTAGTTTTCATAGGACCACACAAATTAGTATGCACAAGATCAAGCAAATTGTTAGCAGTGAAAGGTTTACCTTTAAAGGTTGAGGAAGACATTTTCCCCAATTAACACTCTCTGCACAAGGTATTTTCTGATTTTCTCAGCACCGACAACCCTCTAACTGCCTTGATCTTACTGGCCTTCACAATGTTATCAAAGTTTACATGGCAGAGTCTCCTATGCCATATCCAGCTATCATCAAATTTAGCCATAAGACATGTACTTATATTTGCATTCAGCTGAAATAGGTTACCTTTGGTCTACATGCCGATGGCCACCAATTCACCATTCTTGAATTTCAGAGTGAGACCACTGTCATTCAACTGGGCAACACTCAGAAGGTTGTGTCCTAGACCATCAACCCAATACACATTGTCAACACTACTCTTTCCATTCAGAGAGATGGACCCTCTTCCTTTGACCATACATGCTGCATCATTAACAAAGCGAACCACACCACCATCATACTCTTCCAAGGATAGAAACTTGCTCTGGTCACCAGTCATATGGTGAGAACAGCCACTGTCAATAATCCACTCATTGGAATTATCAAAGCGGGAGACAAGAGCCTTCTTGTCTCACACATCTTCCTTGACAGCAACAAACACAATATCTTCATTTCCTTATTCTTTTGACTCCTCATCTATGACACCTTCATCAACTGCCACAAAATAATTTCTCTGGTATCCTCCTTTGAATTTCTTGAACCTTTTCAGTTTGTCCTTGTTGTCACCATTATGATAGTTTACAACAATATTTCCTATCCGATTACAAGAAAAGAATTTCAAAGGGAGCTTACCTCTGTATTTGTCGGTTCCTTTAGGAAGTTTCCTAGCAAGAATAGCTTCAAATGCCATCAAAATCTCCTCATCATCTATTTCTCTGCTCTGTCTTGGTTCACCACTAGTGCTAGCTTCTTTTCATTTTCTGGATGGTACAACAGAAGCTTTAAAAGTTGATTCAATCTTTTGAACACTGCCATCAAAACTATTTAGCTCATAGGCTGTCAACTTTGCAATGATGGAGTCTAGGGATACCTTAGTCTTGTCTACTGATCTCAACTCTTGAATAGCAGCAACCCTTATTTCATAGACCGGTAATAAGGATCTCAGGACATTGCTTACCATAGTGGAATCTTCCATTTTACCACCTGCACTCTTGATATCTCCAACAATAGTTTTGATTCTTATTCCATACTGTTGAATGGTCTCACCTTCAACCATCTGCATGTCTTCAAACTTCCCTCTAAGGCTTTCTTCCTTAGCTTGTTTTACATGCTCATCACCGCCATAGATATTTTCAAGAGTATCCCATACCTCTTTGGGATTTACCTTATCTTGGACATCAATAAACTCAATGTTAGATACACTACTAATTAGGGCTTCCATGAATTGCCCATTCTCCTACATCTCTCTCTTTTGGTCATCGGTGAGAGTACCGGTAGGGGCAACATAGGCATTCTCAACATAGCTCCAGTGTTGAGCACCCATGCTTCTGATGTATATCTTCATTTTGCCTTTCCATATACTAAAACTTTCTCTGTTGAAATTTGGACCTTCCCTCTTCATCATTAGACTGGGATCTTTACCTCAAGTGGTTAAGCTTATAACACAGAGGACCTAGAGGGTGCTTTGATACCATTTGATAACTCAATGATGAACGAATAGTACCAAACTGGTACTAAGAGGGGAGGGTGAATTAGTACAGACAAAAACACAATATCAAACCAGTTTCCCAGCAGACATTGTACTTTGGCAGACAAACAGTAACACTGGTCTTAAACAGAGTACAACTGGAAAAACCGAGAGTAACTGAGACAAGCATAAACTGGTTGACACTTATCTTCTCATACAATCTAATACTTCATTTCCATTTCACCCTACTGCATGAATAGGTAATCTATTATCAAAAGATATATAACCAGCTAGATCAACATGATTTACCTTCAAACACAAATTACTCAAACCATCACAAGAATATCACCACACATGACACACAAATTTTTCACGTGGAAACCCAACAAGGAAAAACCACAGTGGGGATGAATACCCACAAGCTATTTTTGAACTCTTTAGAAGTTCACTCTGTTAGGAGGCTTGTCCAGTTAAAGAATAATACAATAGGTTCTATTAGGAACCGATCCTATTAGGGATCACCTGGTTAAGGGATGGCTAGAATACCTAGTTAAGGGTTAAACCCTGTTAGAGGTTACCTTGCTAGAGGATTTCAAGAACTCAATGGTTTTCAGTCACCCTATTAAAGGATTTATAGTAAGCTGGTTAAAGCTACCTTGTTAAGGGATTTTCCAACTTTTGAAGTGGTTAGAGATCAATAGGTATTACAATGATCTGGTAACAACACTTAATGCCAATGCAGATCCACTTTAGCTCCTCTTCACCTTCTACACTTATACTCTGCAGGTATCACTTCTCTCTTTTGGTTTGGCAAGAATCACGTATCTCTTCTCTTGGATACTCACACACAACTTTTGTCAACAACCTCAGAAAGAAACACAACATTGACCTTATAGGAAATAGATAGGTCGGTAGCATAAACCCTAAACCTATTAGGCTAAGCAATTCAAATGGTTCAATCCTGACCGTTGAGCACATTGCATTAAATGCAACAGTCTTGAACCAATCTCAAGACATTCTCCATCATTCGTTTTCCACTGATTTCATGGCGGCTGATAACCCATCACACGTTATCACTGTTTACAGAGTTCGCATATTCCCAAGGTGGATAGGAACAATCTCCTTCATGCAAGATCCTTCACGCTCACAAGGCTGATGTGGCAACACAATCTGCTCTTCATTACAATGCTAACTCATCACACAAAGTCACTGATTGAGTCACACAGGCTTGAGGCTCTTCAACTGAAAACCCTGAAGTTGAGACTACCAACCAGTAGTCATACAAAGCTTCCATGTGCTGGTTCCCATAACCACATGTTGGTTCACCTTAAAAAAACACACTGCTTCACTTTGGCACAAATGTTGGTTCACAGTGTTATACTAGTTCTCACATATATCGGTTCTTAGTAACATACCAGTTCTCACATATACCGGTTCACTCCTCTTCAGCATATTGACATCAATGACAACATACAATGTCATTATGCCCTCATACCAGTTCACATAATGCCAATAGAGTCATTTCTTGTGGTAGAAGTAATGACAATAACCAAGGATGAGATTCAACTGGTGGTGGTAAACCTACCTTTGTTGCAACATTAGCTTGTACTGTTGTGTCAACAACTGCATCATTTTGTAATTCAGTGCTAGGTTATTGCAAGAGTTGTCTCATGTCTTCCCCATCTGATTCCACACTAGGTGATGTGGGTACTTGATTACTTGTTTGAGATGAAAATGGAAGCACCTGCATGGAAAAATACCTTTGTGGTATGTAGTCTGATGGTTTCATTGGTCGATTTAGTATATCAAGGATGTGTTGTCTTGCCTCTGTGATATGTGGTACATGCTTATACCCCAATCCTTGATTTCCTAGATTATTATTAGGAACAATAGGCTCTAGTCTTCCTTATTTTTGTAACCCCAGGCCTGTGGTACCATCATATCCATGTCTCTGGAGGATTGTGAATCCATTGCCATATTGATTTGTGGGTATTTTGGGTATCGTCATGTGATATTCTTCTCTATATATCCAATGGTTAACATCTTTGTTCAGGGTTTCTTCTTGTAAGTCACCCCATCTAATGAAAGAGAATGAGTCTGTGTATCTGACAATTTATTCTGCATATCCTTTTTTGTTTCTATGATTGTTAATGCCTTTAGTTGTGTAGTGAGAGGTGCATCTTGATTAATAGGTACCTGATTATCCACACTTTCTTTCAAGTAATTGCAATGTTGGAAGGGATTTGGATCACCCTTTATGGTGATTTCTATACCATTGTATGGGAATTTGACACACTGATGAAATGTGGATGGTACTGCTTGCATGGTGTGGGTCCATGGGCGGCCCAATCACATGTTATATCCTAGTTCTCTATCCAAGACTTGACATGCGACCTCTATTGTTATAGGTCCCACTTGTATGTGTAATGTTACAATGCCTTTTAATGGACGTTCTTCATCATCGTATGCCTTGATATTTATCCTCTTGGATGAATCAATGTGAAGTTCATAATATCCTAGTGCCTTAACCAATTTTAAAGTACAGATGTTGAGACCAACTCCTCCGTCTACGAGTACTCTTCTTATTCTTCTCTTATGAATGTAAGCTTCCAAATGTAGTGGGTCATTATGAAGTAGTCTATCACTAGGAATATCTTTTTCTATGAATGCAATACATGTGCCTTGTGTCAGATTTCCTACCATAGACTGGAAGGAATTTTCAGCTATATCTTTGTCCACTATCAAATCTTGAAGTGCTTTGTCCAGTATAGCTCTATGAGTGGGTGAAATACGCAAAAGTTCGAATAATGATATCTATGCCAGAGTTTTCTTAAGTTGATCAACAATATTATAGGTCCCTATTGGTGGTGGTTGATTTTGTGGTATTCCTTATAAAGTTACCTTTGATCTACGAGTAACTACTGCACAGTCTCTGTCTCTGGGAGTTATGGTGATCATAGCCACTGTATCATATGACTTATAGGTTTTGTCGGTATCATATGCTATGTTATCAAGAATTATGTTAAATCCCTCTTCATAGTCTTTCTCTGTATGTTTGACATCCATGATGTGTTCTATGAGTCCATCTTCTATTGGTATTTGGTATGGTTTTGTCATTGATGTCAATAGCTACTAAACACTTATCAACTCTGTAACTTTGGATAATCAGCAACATTCACCAACAAGCAAGTGACTCATGCATAGTCACCGGTATCTAGTAAACTGACAAGATATAATGATCACCAACACTTGGAATGATTTGGAAAACACTTGGTTATGTCAAAGACATCGTGTGGACACTTTGTCTTGGAGTTTTGTTAATTGGTACATTACCATTTGCATATTTGTTGTTACCGGCAAATAGGTCCAGGTTACACCGACAGGTTTATCTTTTCTAGATCATCATGACACGCTATGGAGATGACTTATTATTGTTGTAAATGAATTAAGCTGACATATTGAATCGTTTATTGCATCGGGTATTAATTGATATGTAAATTAATTTAATTGTAATATCTTGTAGAGCTAACCTACTAAAATTCATCTTAGGTTATGGTATAAATGTAGGATCTTATTTGTAAGATCAAGTGTGGAATACAAAAAAGGATTGTGTGAAGGTATATGCAAGAATAAGTAGAGCTATACACACAGACATCATTTGAAGATTGGAGGGTTTTTGAGAAGACAATCAGAACTACATTGGTACTGAATCCAACATATGAAGATGATATCTTGAGCAGTACATTCTTATTGGATTTAACCATCCAACTGTAGTCAGTGTAACTCCCACTTTGTGATTGAGCAGTGAGCTCTAGGCACTTGGCCTTTCTGCATGTGCAAACCCCATTTGTATAAACTTACTATCTGCAGTAGTATCATCTGATTGTGGGTAAGGTTTCCCACCATGGTTTTTCCCCTTATAGGGTTTCCACATACAAACATTGGTGTTATGTGTTGTGGATGACTTTGTCTCTATGTTTCATACATTAATCCTTACTGATATTGCAATTAACTGTTAAAACTGTCTACCGACATATTAGACTGGTTTACCGATATTAAGCATTAAGTTGGTTAAGTTGTTTTTTGGTTTGAATTTATTTGGCAACTGATTCACCCCCCCCCCCTCTCAGTTGTCTCTGGGACCTAACAATTGGTATCAGAGCCTAGTCCTCTTTTGCAGAAGTTTAACAGCTTGAGGAGATCCAATGTCTACTAACTATTTCAGGAAGGACAGTCCTAAACTTGATGGAACCAACTATGGGATATGGAAGGTCAGAATGGAGACACATCTAAATTGCATTGGAAAGGACATCTGGGATGTTACAAATAATGGTTATACTGCTCCTACTCAGAGTCAGCCCAATCCACCCAAATTGACTAAAGATGAGGAAAATGATTGCAAAGCAAGAGAAGCACTTTTGAGCGTATTATCTGATCAACAAATCATGGGACTATCAGATAGGTCTACTACTAAAGCTATTCAGGATCATTTGGAAACACTAAATGAAGGTGATTCCATAGTCAAAATTGCAAAACTTGAAAGCTTTCGGGTCAAGTATGAACATCTGAAAATGGAAGAAGATGAAAGGATTTATGCTTTTATGGAAAGAGTAAATGAGATTGTTTTGGGTATTAAATGTTGCGGAGGAACCTTGAGTGAGGATGAAATTGTTTCAAAAGTTTTAAGAGGATTTCCACCGGCATATAAAATGAAAGTCACTGCTATAAATGAGTTAAGAACAATCCCTAATACATCAGTAACTAGGGATACATTGATTGGAAAACTTTCAGCTTTTGAAATTGAAGAATTTGGTCCTATTGCTACTATAAAGATAGATTTAGCCTTTAAAGCATCAACATCATCTGCTCCATCATTTGAAAAATCTGATTGGAAAGCCCTTTATGCAAGAGAACTTGAAGAAAGCAAGAAAGAAAATGAAGAACTTGAAGAACTTGAAGCACTATTTGCAACGAAAATGCCTAAAGGTCCAGTTGGAAGTAAGTATGAAGGTAAAGCACCCTTTAAATGTTTTAACTGCAATAAGATTGGTCATATGGCTTCAAGATGCCCTGATAGACATTATAGACTAAGAGAAGAAGCTAGAAGAACATACAAGCCTAACCCTGAATATCAGAGATATAGATTTAAGAAGAATAAAGATAAATCTTGTTACATTGTTGATGAAGGAGTGACTGATGATTCTGATGAGGATCTGACATACAATAGATGGGTTTTTGTTGCTATAATAGAAGATCAACTGATACCTACTACTCAACTGGTAGAACAGGCCTTGGTAGCTAAAGTTGAAGTAAAGGATGAGTGGATCATTGATTCAGGATGCTCACATCATATGACAAGCGACAAAGGTAAATTTTTTAGCTTTCAAGAATACAATGGAGGCTTAGTGAGATTTGGAGATGACAAAGCTTGTTTGATCAAAGGTAAGGGTACAATATCTCTTGATGGTAAGCATAATACTAACAATGTTTACTATGTTGAAGGATTAAAGTATAATCTTTTGAGTGTTGGTCAATTAGTTGAGAAAGGATTTCAGTTACAATTCAAAAATGGAAAATGCAAAATCATGAATAGAACTGGTTTGGAAATTGCAACTGGTAATCAAACTAGAGGTAATATCTTTCATTTGAATAATAGTGAAAAGACATGCTTAATTGCACATATTGATGAAAGTTGGCTATGGCATAAGAGACTCTGTGATGTAAACTTTGATTGCATGGTGAAAATCAGCATGATTAAGGCAGTTAGAGATTTACCTAAAATTGTCAAACCTCACAATACAGTATGTAAGGAATGTCAATTTGGAAAACAAGTTAGAGCTAGTTTCAAAAGTACTCCAGAGAAATCCAATAATACTCTTGATTTAATTCATACCAATTTATGTGGTCCAACTAGAACTAAAAGCTTACAAGGTGATAGATATTTCATGTTGATCATTGATGACTATTCTAGAATGTGTTGGGTTACTTTTCTCAGAGAAAAATCATAAGCACTTGGAAAGTTCAAACTGTTCAAAGCATTGGTAGAAAATGAAACCAGTAAGAAAATCAAATGTGTAAGATCAGATCAAGGAGGAGAATTTACATCTAAGGAATTTAATACATTATGTGAAGTAAATGGAATCAGAAGACAACTATCACCACCTCAGACACCACAGCAAAATGGAGTTGTTGAAAGGAAAAATAGAACTATCTTGGATGCAGCAAGAAGTATGTTATCAGAAGCAAACCAACAAAGTTCACATCAAATGTGAAACCAGTAAGACCCCTCATGAACTATGGTTTGGTATTACTCCTACTCTTAAATATTTCAGAATTTTTGGAAGTAAATGTTATATCAGAAGAGATGAGTATATTGGCAAATTTGATCCTAGAAGTGATGAAGGAATATTTCTTGGTTATTCATCTAAGAGCAAGGCATATAGATGTTTTAACAAAAGAATGCAGAAAATTGTTGAAAGTAAAAATGTAAAGATTGATGAACAATTCAGAGGAACTTCAAGGTATATAGACTTTGAACCGGCAACATAAATTTTGACAAATGAACCTACTCTGAATCCACTGGTACAGAATGAAGATCCAGTTACCCCAGTATCATCTGAAAATTCCATAGTAACTGAGGAACAACAACAAACAAAGACACCCTGGTATGTAAGACCGAATCACTCTGAAGATCAGATAATTGGAAACAAGTTTAAAGGAGTTATGACAAGAGGAAGATTGGAAAATGAAGAGGGATGTCTTATTTCTCAAATTGAACCATCATCAGTTAATGAGGCATGTGAAGATAAATTTTGGGTTAAAGCTATGGAAGAAGAATTATAACAAATTGAGAAGAATAACACTTGGACATTAGTTCCCTGACCTAAAGATAAAAATGTAATTGGAACCAAATGGGTATTTAGAAAAAAACATTAATGAAGATGGTAAGGTTATCAGAAATAAAGCAAGACTAGTGTGTAAGGGATATTCTTAGAAAGAAGGAATTGATTACAATGAAACCTTTGCACCAGTAGCTAGAATTGAGGCAGTCAGATTATTTTTGGCTTTTGTAGCACATAAGAACTACAAAGTATATCAAATGGATATTAAATGTGCATTTTTGAATGGAGATCTTGAAGAAGAAGTTTACATTGAACAACCTGATGAATTTTCTTTGAC
The DNA here is from genome assembly GCF_030272615.1 of Cryptomeria japonica. Classification (NCBI taxonomy): domain Eukaryota; kingdom Viridiplantae; phylum Streptophyta; class Pinopsida; order Cupressales; family Cupressaceae; genus Cryptomeria; species Cryptomeria japonica. Next base: position 284,676,786 of record NC_081413.1, read on the forward strand.
AGATAACAAAGATATGGTTTGCAGGTTAAGAAAAGCTTTGTATGGATTGAAGCAAGCTCCAAGAGCTTGGTATGCAAGATTGGATAAGTATCTTTTGAAGATTGGTTTTTCTAAAGGTAATGTAGACAACAATTTATATTATAAAGTGACTAATGATGACATCTTGGTTATAGAAGTTTTTGTTGATGATATAATCTTTGGAGGAGAAGATGGATTATGTAAAGAATTTTCTATTAAAATGCAACAAGAATTTGAAATGTCTATGATTGGAGAAATAAAATTCTTTTTAGGATTGCAGATTTCACAGACTGATAAAGGTATATTCTTGAGTCAATCCAAGTACTTAAAAGAGTTACTAAAGAAATTTGGGATGGAAAACTCTAAACCGGTAAGCACACCTATGACTACAAATGACAAACTATCACTAAGGGATGAATCAAAACCTATTAATCCAAATAGATAAAAATCTATGATAGGAGGTTTACTGTATTTGACACAAACCAAACCTGATATTATGAATGCAGTATGTATTTTTTCAATATATCAGAGTAATCCTAGAGAAAATCATGAATCAGCAATAAAAAGGATTTTATGGTACTTACAAGGCACTATAAATCTTGGATTATGGTATCCTAGAGATGAAAACTTTGAATTATGTGCATACAAAGATGCAAATTGGGCAGGAGATGTGGATGATAGAAAAAGCAGCACCGGTGGAGCATTCTTTCTTAGAAACAGACTAATTTCTTGGTTGAGTAAGAAACAAAGTTGTACATCTTTATCAACAGTAGAATCATAATATGTTGCAACAACAACTAACTGTACACAGGTACTATGGCTTAAGCAAATGCTGAATGACATAAAGGTAAAATGCAAGGAACCTATTACTATCTATTGTGATAACACTACAGCAATTGATATATCTAAGAATCTAGTATTACATTCTAAAACCAAACATGTTTCTATCAAACTAAATTTTCTAAGGGAAAAATGTTGAAGCAAAGAAAATAAAACTGGTTTATGTGAATACAAAAGAGCAGATAGCAGATATCTTTACTAAATCTCTGCCTAAGGAGACTTTTGAATATCTCAGAGATCGGCTTGGGGTTATACCCCCACCGATAGAGACTTAGCAAGTTGATGATTGTCATCAACCGATAGAATTAATAGAGAAATCTTTTATTTCGGCTTTGATGGGAAGCTACTTCTCAGGGGGAGTAGTTGGTATACTAAATTAACTAGTATTTTGTATATGAACTTGGTTTGGAAATAACTTTGGCATTTGATGTCAAAGGGGGAGATATTGGTATGGAAAAACACAACGAAAATACATGTTGCTCCCAGGAGGAGAGATTGTTGTTTGGGAGAGATTATTACTCTCTGTATCTGTATTTTGATTTCTGGTTATGATCTCTTTTTGGAGATTGTTGGTTTTTGGTATTTGGCATTTCTATTTTGGCACTTTGATGGTTTTTCCATCATGTGTTGCCATCAATGCCAAAGGGGGAGATTGTTGGTATTTTGGTATGGTTTTGTCATTGATGTCAACACCTACTAAACACTTATTAACTCTGGCACTTTGGAGAATCAACAACAATCACGGGCAAGCAAGTGACTCATGCATAGTCACCGATATCTGGTAAATCGGCAAGATATAATGATCACCGGCACTTGGAATGATATGGAAAACACTTGGTTATGTCGAAGACATCATGTGGACACTTTGTCTTGGAGTTTTATTTATTGGTACATTACCATTTGCATATTTGTTGTTACCGGCAAATAGGTCCAGGTTACACCGGCAAGTTTATCTTTTCCAGATCAGCATGGCACGCTATGGAGATGACTTATTATTATTGTAAATGCATTAAGCTGACATATTGAATTAGTTATTGCATCGGGTATTAATTGATATGTAAATTAAGTTAATTGTAATATCTTGTAGAGCCGACCTACTAAAATTGGTCTTAGGTTATGGTATAAATGTAAGATCTTATTTGTAAGATCAAGTGTGGAATATGAAAAAAGGATTGTGTGAAGGTATATGCAAGAATAAGTAGAGCTATACATGCAGACATCATTTGAAGATTGAAGGAGGGTTTTTGAGAAGAAAATCAGAACTACACCGGTACTAAATTGAGCATATGAAGATGCTAGCTTGAGTAGTACATTCTTATTGGATTTAACCATCCAACTGTAGTCAGTGTGACTCCCATTTTGTGATTGAGCAGTGAGCTCTAGGTGCTTGGCCTTTCTGCATGTGTAGACCCCATTTGTATACACTTACTATCTGCAGTAGTATCATCTGATTGTGGGTAAGGTTTCCCACCGTGGTTTTTCCCCTTGCAGGGTTTCCACGTACAAACATTTGTGTTATGTGTTGTGGATGACTTTGTCTTTATGTTTCATACATTAATCCTTACTAGTATTGCAATTAACTGTTAAAACTGTCTATTGGCATATTAGACTAGTTTACTGGTATTAAACATTAAGTTGGTTAAGTTGTTTTTTGGTTTGAATTTATTTGACAACTGATTCACCCCCCTCCTCTCAGTTATCTCCAGGACCTAACATCTTCAAACCAACTTGAATGAGATGGTTGATCATGCCACCAGTCCCTAAGACAAAGATTTCTATCATCGTCGTATTTTGGTGCCTCTGATATCATACAAATTTGGTTATCATCTGTGTGAGTCTCTAGATATTGCTCATCTTAATCAATTGTTTCTTGTGAATCCTTGTTTACTATATCTCCTAAGCTGCTAGCATGAATAGTGTAGTCGTATGAGACCTTTGTGTAGTTAGTTGTATTGTCTTGAGTACTTGATGTTGTAGCTTTCCCTGTGTCATGCCTAACAAATGGATCCTTAAAAATTATATGATTTGTGTTTGCTAAGGTTTTATCGGTATCGATTGTGATGTCCCCTTGGTCTATCATATCTTGGACCAAGTTTTTCAATTTGTAGCAACTTGTTGTTTTGTGACCTTTAGTCCGATGATAATCATAAAAATCATTATCATTACACCATGTGGGTTTGAAAGGACCTGGTTCATACACTCTTACTTCAGGTAAAATGATCATGTTTGTCTATATTAACTTTTTAAGCACTGACTCAATAGGTTCTCCTAGAGGTGTGTAATTTCTTCTTGGAGCATTTACCCTGGGGTGTCTTGTGTTCATGCTTTGTGTAGCGTTTAAATTTGTGGAGGTCGTGTTATTCCTTATATGTGGATTAGATGGCTGACTCATTCCCAAAGATAAAACGGGTTGAGTTTTGTTTATCATTCTAGCATCTACAATACCATCATTGGTCACATTTTTGTTTTTCGACCAAAACTTGGACTTGTCATTGTTGTTGGTATTTCCATACTTAATAAGACCTTGTTCCACTAGCCCCTTCTCACATTTTAGAGCTTTTTTTGTGATTTGTTTGAATGTGGTTAAACATTGCATTTGTATCAGATATTTAATCTTGGGAATCAAGTTTTCTGTGAACATATCTACTTGCTCTATTTCGGGGATAATTGTCTTGCACCTCCTATAGAGAGCCCTCCATCATTGTATGAAGGATGCAAATGTTTCATTCTCATATTTTTTAGTGGCACACAAGTCCATAAAATTAATCGGGGTATCAATTTTATGTGAGAAGTATGCGATAAATTGTTTAGCTAATTCTCCCCACAATGTGATGGTTGGTGGTAAATGTAAAAACCACTCTAAAGCCAGACCTCCTAGAATTTTAGGAAATAGTCTCACTCTCCCCATGCCATAAAAAACTCTTTGATATGATCTCTAGGATCACCCTTCCCTTGATATCTATCAAATTTAGGCATTTCAAAATTTTGTGGGAAAGGCAGCATGTATAATGTGTGATCAAATGGATAAGGACGTAAGTCCTGCATTGTGTAGCTCTTTTTATCATTACCAGTTTGCATGGTCGTCATTTGTTGTTGCAAATTCTATAATTTTTGTGTCAGAATATCTGTTTGTGTCAAAGGTACACCTTGTGTTTGTGTATGTCCCACAAAAGGATTCATGGTTTCATAACTAGGAGTTTGTTGGTAAGTACCATGATTATAACTTTGTGTGTTGTGCGTTACACTAGTACTATGAAGTAAGTGATATGCGAACCCATGTTTGGTTGAGTTGTACTTGTTGTATTGGTAAGACCTAGATTTGCATTTTGATGACTATATGTTGATCCTATAGAACAAGAAACTGGAGGTTGGGTTGCACTTTTTGTTTGTATTTGAATGGGTGTTGAGACACTTGATATTATCGGTATGCTTTGTGTTGGTATACTAACATTGACTACCGAAGATGACGCACTTGTTTGAAAGTTTGCATTTGTGTTGGCATTTGTTTGGATAGGTACGTTTTGAAGAAAATTGGAGGTCATTTCTTGTATTTGTGTCATGGGTGGTGTTTGACTGTTATCTTGACCTACAATTTTTCCCAATGGTAAAATATTTGTGATGTCAAAATCTTCAAGTAGTTTTGCCCCATTTTGTAATAACAATGAAAGATATTTGTCCCTATCAATATGTATAAGTGCATCTAGGATCATAAGGACATGTGGATCTTGTTGAGCTGACTCAATTTCTTCTTTTGTTAAATGTTGTTGTAATTCATTTGGGGTAGACATTATCTGAGAACCTGATTGTTGACCAGTTGATATGTCCATGTTCCAAGTTGGGTTTATAGACTGGGCATTGTATGGGTCCATTATACCTTTTGCCTTTTGTGACCTTGTGACGGGAATTTAAGACTACTATATGAGTGTGGTTCTATGCAAGACGATGACTAATGCTAGACTGTAGACCTAAGTATGAGGTATGCAAAACTAGACTAGACTCTCTATTGAGGATTTTGACGTGAGACTTGTTGAGTATTTCTAGATTTCTCTAATGCAAGTTTTTCCATTTCTTGTCTTAGACATTCTGTCTCAATCTCTCTATCAATTCTATGAGCAATTTTATACTCAATTTTAATCTCATACTCTACTCCTATATACTGAGGTGTGTTTCTCCTTGAGTCCCAAGCTAAGTTAGCTAGACCAGCAATGATTTCTTGCTAACCATTGTTTGGCACTAGATTAGGTTGCTCAGAGGGGAGAAAACCATCACCTGGGAGACCCATTATGACACATGCAATGACTCTGCTATTGGTAATGGATTAAGATAGACGTATATGATATCTAGATGAAGACGTATATGATGATGATAATGCGGACTCACAATTAGGACTATGCAATGACTATGGCTGATAATGAAAACATGAATGAGGAGTTTAGGATGATAATAAGGATGTAAGTGCAAACTGTGCAAAGACTTAGGATGATAATGAGGACGTAAGTGCAAACTATGCAAGGACTTCCTAGGGTCACAAGTCTGTAAAATCTTTGAGTTTTTTTCAAAAATGGACTTTGTTTTGTGTAACTTCTTGTGTATGACAAGTTTTGTATTTTTCCAAATCTGAGAACAATTTCTTCAAGGTAGGTATAGCTCATTCACACAATCTTAGAAAATTTAGAGATACGTAGGATAGGGCCTGAAATAGCCCAAAGGACTGACTCAATACTTGTCTAACACAATGATACATAAAAAAACACAGAATACAATCTTAGGATGGAAAGTGGACACCATTCAAATGAGGCCCTTATAATAAAATTCTGAAACAAAATGAATAGATAGAGAGTCTGGAAGCACTGGCTCCACTCCACGGCACAGGCTTCTTGGGCATGCCAGTCTCTCTTACCCCAAAGATCTAAAGATCTTATAGCCGATGGATTCCTGTATCATAGTGTAAGGTACATGAAGGGTATCTATGGGGTATGATCCAAACTCCCGGAATCATTGAATGTAGGATTTTTGGCAACTAAATTGGTTCGTAGTATAAGGTTTCGAGGGGTCCCAATCCAACGATGGATTCTCAGAGCAAGCCACTTAAGAATTTAGTTGAGCTTATCGGTGCAGGGAAGACCCCCACATACGTCGAATTCACTCAACACTCTAGCCGCCTGACTAGTATATTTATATAGCAGCTCAAAAAACCCACTCGAGAGTACGGTGGGAGAGATGATATCCCCAACACATCCCAATTTGAAGTACCTCTGTGGGGTGATAAAATCCCTAGTCAAAGATACCCCTCACTAGGTAGAATAAAATAAAATTGGATGTCGTTGTCACCTCCTTCCATTTTCTGAAGACCCTGAAGGTGGGTGGAAAGTTAGTTGATGCAATAGTAGGTCCACCCCAAACACGATAAAAATTATTTACCTTAAGAAAAAATAAATATGATTTAATCTAATGTAGCTTGATTCACGTTCATTTTATATCCCAAATTGAGGTGTTGAATACGCATGTGCATGTCCATTTTAAACACCAAATCAAAATATGAAGGCATGCATGTCAATTTTAACCATTTGTTGATTTTAAGCCCCAAAAGACAAAGTGTGAGATACATGCATGTCCATTTTAGCCTATGTTAATTTTAAGCACCAAACAATGAAGTGTGATATTATGCATGCATGTCCATTTTAACTGTTGATTTTAAGCACCAAAAGATGAAGTGTTAGATGATGCATGCAACTGATCTAATACTAATCTGATCCTTTCTGTAAATTCGCCACAAGCTGTAAATAGGATATTAGTAGTAAAATCAAACCAATAGAAAATAGAAAATCAAAATTTGACAGAGACGAATGTGTGACAATACCTGTGCGATTGTGTGTTACTAACAGATCGAATGCGTGAACCTGATAGAGCGTATGTGTGATTTTGATAGCCCAAATGCGTGACGCGTGACGCTAACAGATCAATTGCATAATAATGACAGGGTGATTGCGTGATAGACAGGCAGACAACAAAAAATTAAAAACCAAAAAAATAAAAAATAAAATAAAGCTAAACCCCATCAAAAACGTGCAAAACCACTTGTGAGGCCCTAGCCAGATCTCTCATCATCCATTCAATATTGATTAGGTCATATTTAACTTGATAAGAAAGAACTAAGTTGTTATATCTGTCAAAGGATAGTTGATCTTCTGAATCTTGTATTTGCTTTTCTGCTTGGAGAACCTTTTGATAGTGTTTGGCCTGTCTTCTTTGTTCTTTTGTCCTTTGTGCACCTGAAATCCTGAATTGTACTTTTTGTGCCATAAACTATTATAATAAAATCATGCAATAGAAGTAATCTATTTCCAGATTAACCCTATTTTAGACAGAATTAAACAGATCAAATAACAAAAAGAATAAACAATTAAACAACAATTTTCCCTACGAATGTGTGATCTGGAAAGGGCGAATGCATGACCTTGTCAAATTGAATGTGTGACCCTGAGGGGTCGAATGCGTAGCACTGTCTATGCAATTGCGTGATGAAAAATCTATTCTCGAAATCTATGCGAAATCTGTAAAAAAAAATGCAAAAAACTGTACGACCTGCAAAAATTACATACAGAACAGAGAAGGTAAATTAGTTGTGTTTCACGTCAGGTTCACCAAAATGTCGTACGATAAAATTCATTTTATTCAAATATCAATTAGAAACAAAGGGAAATCACGAATCCCTATCTAATCAAAGAATTCTAACAATCAGACAATGAAATAATGCAATATCAAACAAATAGGAATTCAAATCATTCAATAAAACTCCCTATTCCAAGATCACATATAGCTTCCATTGCTCTTCTCTTCTCTATGGTATGATGGCTCTCAGATATTGCGCTGGTAACCTGCAAGTGACACAAAGATTCAAAGTTCGTGATTATTAAAAATGGAGATTGAATGCTCAATTTATAGATTATTGGATGAGATTGATTGAAAGGTGAAACAAATTGATCAAGAGGTGGAACTCAGGTGAGCTCAAATGAAAATTGATAGTTGAACTATTGATTTAGAGGTGAAACAGAATAGATTGAATAGATTAATTGAGTCAACTGATTGAGAAAAAGCTAACTGAAGGAAGAAAAAGAATGATTGGAGGAAATAAAGAGGATGACAAAGAAAGCTTAATTTAGAAAAAGCTAACTGAAAGATGGAAATAGAGATTGGAGAGATAAATGATTTAATTAATTAATTTAGCATGTGCTTGCATTTAGACTTAGATTTTCAATTTAATCTTTGCATGATAATTATCCAATTAATTGAATTAAATTAAATTTAGTATTTGAATATATTTAGAACTTGACTTTGATTTTCAATTTGATTTTTGAAATCATGCACATGTAATTGAAATTAGAAGAAATTAGAAGAATATGCAATTAAATGAAATTAGAATTTTGGGATTTGGAAATGGAAGAATTAATTAGTTAATTAAATAATTTAAAGAAACTATTTAATTATTTAGAAATTGAATTTAATTAAATAATAAAGATTATTTAATTTAAAGGAATTAAATCATGATTAATTAAATAATAAATATTCAATTAATATTTAGAAGTGGGTTGAATGATTAGATGATCAAAGATAGAAATTAATTATTTTAAATAATAACGATTATTTAAATTGGGGAATTAATCAGAATTAATTAAATAATAAATATTTAATTAACATTATAAAATGGTTAAAATGATTAAATGATGAAAGAATAAGAAATAGAATAATTAGTAATTTATTTAAATAATAAATATTATTTAAATTGGGGAATTATGAATTTAGAAGAATAAGATTAATTAAATTAATTAAATAATTAAATAATTATTTAACTAACTAGAGGAATAATTAGTATATGATCAATGAGACATTTTTAGGTGTCTACAATTACATTAATTGTTTTTAACCTACAATAATTATCATTATATTAATTGTATTTAATCTTTGATCATTTTCCGTATAGGTAATAGCGACAGTTTCTTCATCAATGGTGAGCCATCCTGAGTCCATTGGAGAAGCATCTCAGGCACCGGTACACCATTGTTCTCTATATTATAAATTTTAAGTGTTTTTGATGTATTTATGTTAGTAAATTGTATTAATTGTACATTTAATCTACAATAGACCCCTTCGCGGTTTGGCCATAATGTGCATCCTTTTAAGTTTGTCTTCAAGAAAACTCCTAAGAGTGACAAGGAGAGGAGACTGAAGACATTAGCTCTGAGATCAGCCAATGAGGTAATCTACATTTCAATTGCAAATGAATTATAGTTAAATGCATAGTTATGTTGTTAATTGTGAACTATTTTCTACAAAAGAATTTTAACTTGGCTTTTGAATTGTGGTTTTGCAACCATCTACAGAGCTGCGTATTGCATCGAAGAGGCTCAATTTTGATGATCCACCACACGTTTAGGATCATATAGTGTTAGTTGTGGTCATAGAATGACCAATACATGTAGATATATTCTATATTTTTATTGTATATCGATTTGGATATGGCATATGCTACATTTTTGTAATACTTGTATTGACTTGGCAAACATGCCTTTTTTATATGTATATAAATGTTGATATTCGATCCAATAAATGTGTACTGAGTTTATTGTTGTGTATTCATTGTATTTTGTGGTTGTCCTTTTATAAAGTTAATTGATCATTTGCCTATGTAATCAACAATATGAATATAAACAACAAAAATCTATGATATAAAACATTGCAATCGTGGAATATGATTTGATAAAATTTCTAAGATGTCGAATTAACCCTATAAAACTCCTTGTATTTAGTTCATTATTGTGTATTCATTGTATTTGGTGGCTGCCCTTTTATAAATTTAAATTAATATTTTCCTATGTAATCAACAATATGAATATAAACAACAATATGTGTGTGGTGCGAGAGAACCCTCATGCTCACAATGGTCAAATTTTGGTTCTCATGTGAACAAACCAACATCACGAGCGCATCTGGGTGGGTAGGGTTCCACTAGGCATACTCCTCTTGTGCATCCCAAAGCACCAAAATGTTGAGAGTCATACCCTACCGACGCGATCTCTCAAGTGCCCTGAGTCCAAAAAATTGTCAAACTTTGATAGACTGTTTCTTCCAATCCAGAACACATATGATTGATCCGTTTGAACCTGTGGGGTTGTATGATGCTCTTGTACAATGGCCTATCTTGGTTTTTGATGACTCAAATCCATTTTCAATTGGTAGCATTTTTTCACCTACTGTAAAAACTGTCAATTGCATGCAATGCAAAGTTGCAAGATAGGTTAGAATTGATTTGGTTTGTCATGTGCACAAATAGACATCATGAGCGCATCTAGGTGGGAATTTTTATGGTAGGCATGCTCCTCTCATGCATCCCAAAGCGCCAGAACATCGAGAGTCATGCCCTATTGATGCGATCTCTCAAGTGCCCTAAGTCCAAAAAAATGTCAAATTTTGACGGACTGTTTCTTCCAATCCAAGACACATATGATTGATCCATTTGAACCTATGGGGTCGCGTGAGGCTCCTCTATAATGACCTATCTTAGTTTTTTATGACTCAGATCCATTTTCAATTGGTATCATTTTTCGATTGCTACAAAAACTATCAATTGGATGCAATGCAAAGTTGCAAGATAGGCTAGAATTTATTCGGTTCATCGTGTGCACAAACTGATGTCATGAGCGCATCTGGGTGGGAATGTTTATGCTAGGCCTGCTCCTCTCATGCATCCCAAAGTGTCAGAACATCAAGAGTCATATCCTACTAGCGCGATCTCTCAAGTGCCTTGAGTCCAAAAAATTGTCAAACTTTGATGAACTATTTTTTCCAATCTAGGACACATATGATCAATCTGTTTGAACCTATGGGGTCACATGAGACTTCTCTATAATGGCCTATATCATTTTTTGATGACTTGAAGCCATATTCAATTGGTAGCATTTTCTGCCTCCTGCAAAAACTATCAGTTGCATCCAATGCAAAGTTGCAAGATAGGCTATAATTGATTCGGTTTGTCGTGTGCACAAACCGATGTCACGAGAATATCTGGGTGGGCACATTTACGCTAGGCATGCTCCTCTTGTGCATCCCAAAGCACTGGAACGTCAAGAGTCATACCCTACCGGCACGATGTACAAGTTGCTTGACGGCTTTTTTGACAATAATGACAACTTTTGCTCAAATTGTATCTAGACTTAATTTATGACTCCTATGACCCAATAATGAATTAAATAAATCTCCATGATTATAAAAGAATCAATAATTCTCATGATTGACCTTATCACATCACATAAACTCAAAACATAGTCACAAAACATAGACACAAAAAATAGTCACAAAACATTGTCACATATTATTCAAAAATTTGCCTCTAAATATGGTCAAATCAGCTCTTGGCTATTTGAATATACAAAAAAAATGTCTTACAAATCATCTCATGGGATTTTATACAAAATTTGGCATTACAATATGTGCGATTCAGCTCATCATCATTTTAATATACAAAATTTGGCATCTAAATATGTACAAATTAGCTCATTGCCATTTAAATATACAAATTATGCCCCTAAACATGTAAAAAATCAGCTCATGGGCATTTATATATACAAAAAAAGAATATAAAACAATTCATCGACGATATATACAAAATTATCAAAATCATTCTACTCTGAACTGTAGAATCAATCAAGTGAGCCTTCAGGATTGACTCTAACCTGTATTGTGTCAAGTATTGCCTCGTGGTCAGATTCATAAACTTTCCATAAAATCTTGTTATGAGGTCTACCACGATACTTCATAAAATGAATATTTATTGCAACAACAAGGTTAGAGAAATGAAGAATATGTCTGTGTGTTTCAAAGTCCTCGACCAACCAAACATCAGAATTCTTGATAGGGTATCTCCTAAGCCATGTTCCTGTCAGGACAACAGACCCTATTGGGTACTCAATACCCTCTCTGTCAATGATTGTGGTTGTCAATTTTCTTTTAGGCTCAACATAACGACACAAATAGTAATCCATTCCTTCTTCATTGTTCTCTTATGCAACAACTGCATACACATGACTTGCATTTTATAAAGTGATAATTAATACCAAAAATAAAGTGTGATGTACAACAAAATGAACCAAAAAGAATAATTGCAAAAAAATTAACTCAAACAATCACCTGAATCTACTAGGTTGGATACATGGTCAAAATCCACTGATGTCTCCATCTGGCTCAATTGTAGTGCCTTGGGAATTTGATATGTATCAATGGGAACCAACATTATACAAGACCATTTGTCAACCCACTCTTGTGATTCACATTCTTCCCACAAACAATACATGCATGAAGAGAAAAAACATACCATCTGTCTCGTATAAATTACTAGTGAACTTGCATTTGAACTCATAAATGAGTTCATGTCACTCGATCCTGCAACTCTACAATAATCTAGATAGTTTTCAATGTTAGATTCATTGATCAACCAAAAATATCTATGAACCATTGACGTACCTGGATTACTTGGACCCATCATAAACTTACACCATCGCATAATTGTTTCTGCATCTATCAACTCAACACCACCTCCGTACTTCAATTCTGCTATAGCTAGGGCTCTTTTTACACATGTTTCTGCAGCATCGTGCCCTCCCTTACCATGTCCAGCCTTAGTGAAATTCCAAAAATGTTGTACATCGCTTGTCATATGCATCCTTGTCAACCAATAAAAAATCCTTGCATTCTTGAATTGTGCGGTACAATTATCTGACCATATTAAGTGTCAGTTGTACTGTATGCTTCTTTCCTTTAAATTATTATAGAAAACTTTAAAGAATCCTTGTACAAACTCCGATGAATGAGTACGATCATCACTTATGTAGAAGTGATACTCTCTTACAACCTTTCTATCCTCCTCTATGCTATCATCATCATGCATGAATGTTATATGTACAAAAATAAAAAACATGTGTAGAATGATAATACATAGATTGCACTTCATTTTGAGGTTGTAGTGTATAATTTTCAGAAAAATCAATGATAAAGACAATGATGCCAAGAGGAAATGTGTCCTTACATAACTTGAATTTCTCATCTAACCATCGAGCTCTATGTGTATACATTGTGTACTCATAAACTAGTTTCTCTTGAAACATTTTCATAAATTCAGCTACACATGTATCATTTTTCACTAGCTCACATCTCTTCAAATATTTTCCATCTTTAACTACATATGTAACTATCTTGTATTTTCCAAAAGAAACTAGTTTCCTACCAATTTCATGTGTTCTCTCCAAATGTACACATCTTGGTAAATGTTGCAAACCACCACATATAGCACAAAAACCTTCCAAACAAGACATCTTATAATAAATGCAAACATTATGTCTATTACATAGCACACTTGAAATAAATTATCTTACTGACTTAGGAGGTGCTTGTGTACTGCACTCCTGCAAAACATCATTAGTGTGCAGAGCAGAACAAATATGACCAAAAATATCACAGTGCATGGAAAATTCAATATGCATCCTACAACAACACGTGGTGCATACATGATTAATCTTAATATAAAAAGGTTTTGCCATATCAAAAAATCTGTGAGAAATTCTTATTTGAGGAAAATTTTGAAGTAATCTTTCATAAAATTTTGTTTCAGTCATATCCAAATAGTGTTTGGTATGTGGCTCACTATTTGTAGACCCAATTCACCTTCTAACAACATCTCTTTGGTTGGGAGTAACTCTTGTGTTGCCATGCCAAAAATTTTCAATTAATGTTCTTAGTACATCAACATCAACCTTGTCTTTGCATGGTAGTCTACCCGAGAATGCCCAAAGAGAATTATTGTTAGGTTCCTCTATTTTTTCTCTCCTGTGTAATGCTTTACTTAATGTTCTACTAACATTTAATGACTTACTTATTTCGCTTATCAAATGAACTATTTTTTATTTTCTTGCTCATTATGGTTGATGTAATGACACGTCGAGTAGCATTAGAATATTTAGTACGTAATTTTGAACCAATATCTTGATATGCATCAAATAGATTTCTCACAATAGTTCTTTCACTGTTACTTTCAGATAATATTAGGCCTAGAATTTTCATTGTCTCTCTACAATTCAAATTTTCAATCATTTGAACAATTAATTGACATCTTGTGGTTTGATTTAAGTTTTCAAAATAGTTTTGCCATATTATTTTAACCATTCTCCTACAAGTTCATTCATTCATTTTATCAGGCATTGGCTTCAATATATTCTCATCAATGTCAATTAGATACTTTGGTTTCCTACAAATTATTCTATGAGGTGCTAACATCGGTGCATTGTGTACATTGAATTCATCAAATAGAGAAGGTGTATGTTCATCATTTAATTGATTATTCAATGTGGTAACTTCTTGAATTGCATTAGGTTTGTACGGTAAATCAAATGTCTCTTCTTCAATTGCATTAGGTGCATTATGTTCGTTTGGTAAATCGAATTGAGATGTTGAGGATGACATATCGTCTTCTCCCATTATTCTTATGTCACGTAATTTCTTCATACGTTGCCTTTGTATTTCCTTCTCAGCCTCTTGTTGTTCCATCATTCCTCACTTGTTCTTTCCCATGGTTGATATTTGTTGTCCTAAATAGAATCATATTACATATATATGTAAATAAAATTTTATAAACAAACAAATAACCATAAATATGCATCTTATCATTAATTTTTTGAATCAAAACTATTAAACAATCACAATAATATTGACAAAACTAATAAGAACAACAATTCAATCATTTGAAATCATGCAAAAACAAAAAATTCACTCACTTTTATGCATAAAATAGTGATAGAAGTGCAGACATAGTTGCAGTGGCGTCTTCAATGACCTCAAAAACTTCTTTTGAGGCTGTTGAGGCTCTTGGGCAAATAAAACTATGTCTAAGTACCCCGTATGCACTATATTAATAACTATGTGTGTACTATTAGTCCCTAAAATTTTGGCAAGCCCAACGATATATTTTTTTTCACCTTGTACTAATAATTAGCACGTACACGCTCCTACACCTTAAAATGTTATGGCAGGGTAGTGAACTAATAGGCTCTGTACCCCATATGCTCTTACAAGTAATAAGTAGCGTGTACACGCTCCTATGCCTTAAAAATGTTATGGTAGGCCAGTGAACTAATAGGCTCACTACCCCGTACATGCTATTTGTAGTAAATAAAATATGAAGGAAAAGGGAGAGAGGGAGAGAGAGAGAGAGAGAGAGAGAGAGGGGGGGGGGGAGAACGGGGAGGGAGAGAGAATTTGGGGGGAGAGAGAGAGAGAGAGAGAGAGAGAGAGAGAGAGAGAGAGAGAGAGAGAGAGAGAGAGAGAGAGAGAGAGAGAGAGAGGGAAAGAGAAGGAGGAGGGAGGGAGGGAGGGAGAGAAGAAGGGGTATGGAAGAGAGGAGAAGAGGAGAGAGGGAGAGAGAGATAGAGGGAGGGGGAGAGAGAGAGAGGGAGAGAGAGAGAGGGAGAGAGGGGGGGAGAGAGAAAGAGGGGGAGGGAGGGAGGGAGGGAGAGAACAAGGGGTATGGAGGAAGAGAGAAGGGGAGAGAGGGAGGGATAGAGATATGGAGAGAGAGAGAGAGAGAGAGAAGGGGAGAGAATCAAGTCTCTATTTTTCACTTAATTCTCTCTCTCTCTCCCCATTATTTATCTCTGAAGTCTCTCCCTCTCATCCTCTATCTTTCTATCTCACTCTCCCCTTCTCTCAAGTGTATCTATCTCACATTCTCTCCCTCTCTACTCTCCCTTCCTCTCTCCCTTTCTCATTACCTATCTTTCTTACTCTCTCCCTCTCTCCCTTTCTTCACACCTCTCTCTCTAGTCTCTTGTACTCTTCTTCCATCCCATCCTCCCTCTCACTCAGACTCTCTCTATCTCTCACCCTCTCTCTCACCTTCCCTCCCTCCACCTCTTAGGTCTCTCTTTCTCTCCCAATCCCTCTATCCACCTCTTAGATCTCTCTATATCTCCCCCACTCCCTATCTATCTCTCTCTCTCTCCCCCTCTCTTAGGTATCTCTCTCTCTCTCTCTCTCTCTCTCTCTCTCTCTCTCTCTCTCTCTCTCTCTCTCTCTCTCTCTCTCTCTCTTTGATTACCCTTCTCTGTGTCGCTCTCTATCTCTATCTCTCCATCTATTTCCCTCTCTCTCTCTCCATCTCTCTCCCCATCCCTCCCCCCTCTCTCTCTCTCACATTTATCTCTTGTCTCTCCCTCTTAGTCTCTATCTATCTATCTCACTCTCCTCCTCTCTCAGGTGTATCTCTTTCCCATTCCATCACTCTCCTCCCACTCTCTCCCTCTCTATCTCTCCCTCTATTTCCCTCTCTCTCTCTCTCTATCTCTCTCTCTCCCTCCCTCTCTCTCTCTCTCTCTCTCTCTCTCTCTCTCTCTCTCTCTCTCTCTCTCTCTCTCTCTCTCTCTCTCCCTCTCTCTCCCTCTCTCTTTCTCTCATTTATCTCTTATCTCTCCCTCTCAGTCTCTATCTATCTATCTTACTCTCCTCCTCTCTTAGGTGCATCTCTCTCCCATTCCATCCCTCTTCTCCCCCTCTCTCATTCTCTAGGGTCATATGGTATTCCTAGGGGTCATATGGTATCCTAGGGATCCATGCATGTATCCTAAGGGGTAATAGGACACCATATGACTCCTTAGGATACCATATGACCCATAATGACACATACGAGGTCATATGGAGTCCTAAGGGGTAATAGGACACCATATAGCACACCATAAAACCCATAATGATACCAATTTGTGTCCTAAGGGGTCATAGAACACTATATAACCTCTTAGGACACCATACGACCCATAACGATGTTGGCATTTGCAGGAAGATTGCATTGATGAACTTTTATGTTGTCATTGATGTCAATTTTAACCAGTAATGATGTTGTAATAATGTTGTTTTGTAACCGATAGGAAGAGCTAGTGAAGGGAATTATAACCAGTAAGAGAGCTTGTGAAGGAAACCGATATTACTAGAGAATAAGTGAGATCAACCGGTAAACCCTAACTGATAGAGCTTGGTGAATTGGTTGTATTGATTTATGATCAAATGATAAGCGGTAATGATTATGACACGTATGCGTGTTGTATGAGAAGAGTTTTAAAAGATTTTTGGTGCATAGAGATAATGGTTTTTGTCTTGGGAATGGGCAAGTTCATTGCATGTAATGGAAACCGTGTGATGAGTTATAGAGTTTGAAGAAGCGGTGATCAAGGAGCGGTCAAGGATATCTTGAATGATATGCATTGATTTCTATGTAATCCAACGGTCATACTTGAACTAATTTGTTTTTAATCTCTATGAGGTAATTAGGTTTGTGTTGTGTTACCGACTTGTTGATTTGTTTATAAGATCGATGAGTTGTTTTGTTGTAGTGTTGGCAATTTATAGCTAAGAGTAAGAGTGATTGGTTGCCAAACCAGATGATGTATCTGCAGTATGTGTAAAGGTAGATAGGAGCATGAAAAGGATTTTAACAAGCAAGTGTAGTGTTATTCAAATAGATCAGCAAACCCCTATTGTTTTCTAACAATTACAGCAATCAAATCCCTTAACCGGGTAAGCTCTAATAAGCTTAGTGTTATCTAAATCCTCTAACCAGGTGGTCCATTAGCTTGGATTTAAATCCTCTGCCAAGGTTACTCTTAACAGGGTATTGCTTCTAATAGGGCATTATAGTCAATTCCTTAACCGGGTGGTCCCTAACAGGATCTGTTCTTAACAAGACTTATTGTAAAGCTTTAACAAGCTTGGCTCCTAACAGGACGAACTTCAGAAGAGTTAAAAATACTTGTGGGTATTCATCCCCACTGTGGTTTTTCCCATTTGGGTTTCCGCATCAAAAATATTGTGTTGAGTGGTGAATGCTTTTGTGGTTATGTTTACTATGGTTAAACTGCTTAACTACTAAATCCAATTTGATATGTTATGTTAACTAGAAACAATCTGAAATATGTTTTAACTACTATCACTAAAGTATTTGAATGATTTGTTCAAAAGGCTTTGAGAGTTTAAAATATGTTTTACTATTAGTCTATTATAACAATCAATCGGTTTAACTTGTTAGTAATATTGCATTTGAAGTTCAGTGTTTAAACCAAACAGTTTAGAGTTTTCTTTGAGAGGTTGATTTTGAGTTTGGAGAAAGACTATACAATTTTCTATCTATTGATTCATCCCCCTCTCAGTAGTTGACCGGATCTTTATTCTTTCATCATACCATCAATTGGTATCAGAGCATTTCAGGTCCTCTAAGGTCTAAGCCTAATGACTTGAGGTAAAGATCTTGAAGAACATGATGAAGAAAGAAGGTCTGAAGTTTAATAGAGAATACTATAGGATATGGAGTGATAGAATGAAAATATATATCAAGAGTCTAGGAAGTCAATACTAGGGACATGTTGGTACTCAATATGTTGCACCTAGTGGGATTATGACTGATGATCAGAAGAAAGAGAAACAAGAAAATAATCAAGCATTGGAGGCCATTATCAGTTCTTTGTCTAATGCAGAGTATGTAGATGTCCATGGTCTAGAGACTTCTTATGAGGTATGGAAGAAACTTGAAGAGATCTATAGCGGTGATGAGCATGTGAAGATTGCCAAAGAAGAGATTCTGAGAGGAAAATTTGATGACATGCAGATGGCTGGAGGTGAGAATATACAATAGTATGGTCAGAGGATCAAAGAGATAGTTGGTGAGATCAAGAGTGTTGGTGGTAAAGTGGAAGATGCCACAGTGGTTAGTAAGGTGTTGAGAACCCTTCTATCGATCTAGGCTATCCGAGTTGTAGCCATTCAAGAGCTAAATTCTATTGATAAAAATAAGGTAACCCTTGACTCCATCATTGGTAATCTTACTGCATTTGAATTAAATGGTTATGATGCTAGTGTTCAAAAATCTGAATTTGCATTTAGAGCTTCAGTTTCTAACCCTCCTATGAGGAAAAGTAGAGATATCAGTCATAGCTATGAATCTAGATCTAGCAAAGAATTTTATGATGAAGAGAGTCTGGTTGAGCTTGAAGCATTGTTGGCCAAGTAGTTGCCTAGAGGACTAGTAATTACAGAGGTAAATTACCTTTGAAATGTTTTGCATGCAACAAGATTGGACAAATTGCAGTTAATTGTCCTAATGATGACAATGAGCACAAGCGTGAGAAGTTCAAGAAGTACAAAGGAAAAGGCAAAAGAGATTGTCTCATTGGAGTTGATGGTGGTATCACTGATGAGGAATCTGAGGGAGATGCTAATTAAGACATTGTCTTTGTTGTCATTAAAGAGGAAATATCCAATTAGAAAGCATTAGTTTCTCGCATGGATAATTTTGATGATTGGATCATTGATAGTGGTTGTTCACACCACATGACCAGTGACCGGAGTAAATTTCTTACTTTGAAGGAATTTGATGGAGGAGTTGTAAGATTTGGAAATGACTCACCCTGCATGGTAAAAGGAAAGGGAACTATTTCTCTTAATGGAAAGAGCAGTGCATATGATGTCTACTGGGTTGAAGGATTAAAGAACAATCTTTTGAGTGTAACTCAACTCAATGACGGAGGTTATCCATTGGAATTTAAGGATGTAATGTGAAAAATCTATGGGAGAAAAGGTGAACTGATTGCAACCAGAAAGCAAACAAAAGGTAGCCTATTTCACCCGAATCCTAAAGTCAACAACTGTTTAATTGCTAAAGTAGATGATAGATGGCTTTGGAATCAAAGATTTTGTCATATAAATATTGATAACATTGTTAAGGTCAGTAAGTCCAATTCAGTAAGAGGTTTTCCTCAGTAGGAAAAACCGGTGAATGCTATGTGCAAGGAATGTCAGTTGGGAAAGATGGCATCCTCAACTTTTAAGAGCAAATCTTTTTCAGTGGAACATTTGTTAGATCTGGTTCATACAGATCTTTGTGGACCAATAAGGACTAAAAGTATCAAAGGTGATAGATATTTTATGATCTTCATTGATGATTTTTCAAGAATGATGTGAGTCACATTCCTGAAGGATAAGTCAGAATATTTTAGTAAGTTCGAGGCATTCAGGGCCTTAGCTAAAAAGGAAAGTGGTAAGAAGATAAAGTATATGCGGACTTATCAAGGTGCTGAATTTACTTCACAGGAATTCACTAGATATTGTGAAGAAAATGGTATCAAAAGGAATCTTTCTCCACCAAGGACACCATAGTAGAATGGTATTGCAGAGAGGAACAACTAGTCAGTTGTTGAAGTTGCTAGAACAATGTTGAAACAAGGAGGAGTAGCAATAACTTTCTGGAGAGAAGCTGTCAGTACAACTATCTACACTATGAACCAGATACTGGTAAAAAGAGGTAAGGATAAAACTCCTTATGAATACTGGTATGGTAGATAACCTAAAGTCAGTTATTTTAAGATTTTTGGTAGTAAATGTTTTATTAAGAGAGGTGACTATGTTAGCAAGTTTGAAGCTAAAAGTGATGAAGGCATATTTCTTGGTTACTCCACCAAGAGTAAGGCTTACATATTTTACAACAACCAAACAAAAAGAATCATTGAAAGTGTTGATGTTCGAGTGGATGAGTATCCTAAAGTCTCAGGGGAAACCAGCATGGAGAAAAAGGAAGAAGATCCATGCATTATGTTTTTGTAACCAGAACTAGTGAAACCTGAAACTAGTAAAGAGAATGTTGTTGTACCAGTTCAACTGGAATAGGTAGATTTAGAAGATGATGATAATGAAGAAGAAGAACCTATAGATAATGATCATGTTATTCTGAGGTATGTGAGACTCAATCATAATCCTGACTAGATTATTGGAGATAAGGATGTTGGAGTGTTAACTAGAAGAAGAATTAGAGATAATTCTTACATGATCTCCACTATTGAGCCTAGAACTGCTAAGGAAGCATTTGGAGATGATCAATGGATTAAAGCTATGGAGGAGGAGCTTGATGAAATTGAGAAGAAAAACACATGGACCCTAATACCTAGATCAGTGAATAAAAATGTGATAGGTACTAAATGGGTATTCAGGAACAAACTGAATGAAGATGGAGTAGTAGTCCGAAACAAAGCTAGATTAGTTTGCAAAGGTTAAGCACAAGAAGAAGGAGAAGACTATGGTGATACTTTTGCACCCGTTACTATACTGCAAGGTGTCAAGATTTTACTTGCTTTTTTAGCACATAAGCGATTCAAATTATATCAGATGGATGTGAAATCAACATTTCTAAATGGAAAACTAGAAGAAGAAGTATACATTGAGCAGCTAGATGGTTATGCTTTGACTAATGAAAAAGATATGGTATATAACTTGCATAAGGCACTATATGGTTTGAAGAAAGCACTGAGAGCATAGTATGAGAGGCTACATTCACACGTGATGAAGATAGGTTTTCAAAGAACCAGTGAAGACAATAATATATATCTCAAATCCGAAGGAGATAAGATATTGGTGAGTGAAGTGTTTATGGATGATATCATATTTAGAGGTAATGATGACCTGAGAAATGACTTTGCAAATGAAATGAAAAGTGAATTTGAGACATCTCTAGTGGGAGAGATAAAAAAATTCATAGGCTTGCAAATTCAACAGATGAAGAGTGCTATTTTTATCACACATTCTTGTAGACGTCTAAAACTGGTCAATGCTTGTAGAATCATACTTTAACATTTGTGCATTGCCTTATTTTAGGGTTTTTGCATCGCATTAACATTTCTTCTATGTCACACACTTGGTTTTTATCATTTGTGAGCATCGAGTCCTTCTTCTACATTCTTCATTTATCTCACTCTCGAATTTGGTCTTGTCGACAACAATCTTTAGTCATGATTTTGGTCAATTTTATCCTATCGCATCAATGTGCATGCTCATTTGTTATCATTTTGGACATCGTCAATCCTAATTAGGGTTTTGTCCTCTTATCAATCTTGTCATTTTGTGATCAATTTGTCATCGATTGTTGTCCTCTTATCAATCTTGTCATTTTGAGATTGATTTGTCATCGATCCTTCTCCTTGTCAATCTCATCAATTTTGCGATCGATTTGTCATCGATCCTTTGTCCTCTTCAATCATGTCAATTGGCGCATATCAATTTGGTCTCTTTATCAATATTGGTCAATTTGTCAACCAATTTCAATTGTTTATCAATCAAATCATTTATCAAGTCAGAATCATGATTAAATCGACCCTACATCAATTATCTTTTGTCAGGACTTAATTGTTATTCTTGCATTTCTAATTCATCTTCTAAGGTTTTATGATTTATTCATTTAATCTTGTTTGTTATTTTCCCTCTAGGTTAAATAATTTATTTATTTATCCTAAGTCTTCTTGTCACAATTAAATATTTATTTAATTGGCTAATTAATTCCCCCTCTTTTTGTGAATTAATCAATGAATGAAAAATTGTTAATTAATTCACCTAATTTTCTAATTTCATCAATTCCTAATTTTCTAATTTCATCAATTTCTAATTTCCACCTATTTTCTAATTTGTCAAATTCAATTTCCACCTAATTAATTTCTCTCTAGTCTCTCCCTATTTTTGTGCTTCGGTGGAAGCATGAATTTCTCATGTGTCATACTGTTGGCATAGCAAGATGTCATAAATCTTTTAGTCCTCTAACCTTTGCATTGGCAATATGTCATAATTCATGACATAGAAGGTGTCATAACCTTCTTTCTTCAACTCAATTTTGCCATTTTTGAAATCAATTGCCTCTAATATCAATGTCATGCTAATCTTGTCTTTTCTCCGATTTATCTATAAATTGGATGAATTTCTTCAATCAAAGTCCCTGGTCGAATCAATTACGCTTCTAGTACCCTTATGCTGTCGTCTCGTCAATCTTGCTTTCATATTAGGTTTATGCACTTGAAGGTGAGATCCACAAAACAAAGCAATTTGAAGGAGAAAGAAGGACAATGGAGCCACATGAAGGAGACATCTGCATTTGGTTTGCTTAGATTTCATTTAGAATGTCTTGTCTTCATGTTTTCATTGAATGTTTTTAGGATTGTTATCATTGCATTTTAGTTTTCGTGATTGAACTAGTCCAATTTGCTATTGCTTGTGATGATTTACACATTTCCTATCTACATTAATTGGTGAACCCGACGTGAACTAACCCCCTAACCATGCTTTTGAGTGCTTTTGAGTTGATTTTTAAGTGAAAAACCCAAGAAACAGGGTAATTCAGGGCTTTCTGGGCACTTCGGTGCCTGTGTAGGAGAGTTCTGCACCTGTGTCAAGCAATTTGCGCCTATGTCAAGGACTTCTGTGCCTATGTTACTACATTTTGTGCCTGTGTTACTACATTTTGCGCCTGTGTGAGATATTCTGCGCCTGTGTAAGGCCAGAAACAGAGGTAAAAAGCAGTGTTTTTACTTGCAAATTGCTTTGTTTTGCATTCTGTTTTTGCTTTTTGGTTTTTCTTTGGTACTGATTCTCTGTGCAGTACCTTGGCATTACACATGACAAAGACAAAAAATGAAACTACTAACACATTTTATGCAGGTTCGCTAGTCAAAGACTAAACAAATTAAACTTCTGACTTGGTGATTTTGCAAGTTGCCTTATACTCCAACTAAACTTTGTGTTTGTAATTCATAATTAGGAACCTAGTATGATTGCTAAGTAGGATGGAATGAATGTGTGTTTTCTTTGATTATTGAGTTTGACATTGGAGTAGGAGAGTATGCTCTCATCCTTCTTAGGGTGATCAGAAATCCAGATCTTTGATACCATTCTCATGGCTTGAATTGTTTGTTACCTTTAGAGGGCCTGCCTTCCCGACCATTTGCTTTCTTTTGCAAGCAAGAGACAATCATGAGAAGGGAATGACCCAAAGTGAGCACAGCCAGAGTACCTTGGCATTCTAACTCACTATAAATAAATACCTGATGGGAAAAAGCTTTGAAGGAAGGGTTACGTGGGAATTGCAGTTACTTGGGAAGTGATGACCCTTGAACTCTTTCTCATATCAACATCTAAGTAGGACCTCATGGTCTAAATCATGCTTGCGCAACTACATTTGTTTGGTATCTTGGTGGGCTTAATGTCTCAATCACGCTTGCATGACACCAAGGAGTAACGCTTAACAGAAATCCTTACTAAACACCTTGTATTTAGAGGCCAAAAATCCTTCTAGTTGCTTGAGAAGGACAAGTTCGGATACTTGGAAGAGATACTAAGTTCGCCATGGGGAGATTTCCATGGGGACTGATGCTTGGCTGCCCTGAGAAGTGAGTGCCATGGAGGGGAGCCTGTGGGGTCAAGCATCTATGTATTCTCCTTGAATCTCATAACGAGTCTACCTCTCAAGTACCTACTGCCCTTTCCTACCATAAGAAATGTGTGAATGAGCATGATTGTCTTGAGTCTAAGTTAAAATATCTTGTCTTCTTTACTTATCAAAAGTTGAGTTGTGTCTCATTTCAAAACCAAGACAAAATTGATTCAAAACAAGGTTAAACACAAGAGTATTTCATTCAACAAACTTCAAAACACCTTCAAACATGGTTGTCAAACATTTTTCAAAATCTTGTCTCAACATTCATGTCACTTAGATTTAGGTTCATCCTAGGTTTGCATTTTGCAAATTCATTGTCAATTACCAAGGTTAGGTTTCACCTAGGTCATACTCCTTTGCATATCAATAGAAGTCATCCATTTGCATGTGTCCTCTTGTATTAGAGTAATACCATTTCATAATTCAACCTAAGCTTAGGTCATTATCATATCATATTAGGGTCATTTGCATAGTAATTGTCCCTTTGCATATAGTGTCAAAACTAGGTTTTGTCATACTTGAGTAATCCAAATCTTTGATAAACCCTAAGTCATTGTTAGGAAGTCTAGACCTTATCAACCTTTTGTCTTTTTGTCATCCATGTCATTTGGTCAAACCTAGCTTAGTATCCAAGCATATAGGGGAGACATTGTCATTTTGTCATTTTGTCCTTTTGTCACTTGGTCCTTTTGTCCTTTGAGGTCTAGACATCATTTCAATTTCCTAAGGGTCTCTTTCTTAGATTTCCATTCCAAAAAGTTTGTCAAAATCTTGAAAAAGCAACAAAAACATAGGTTTCATTCTTTGCCATAGATTGCATTCTCATCTATTTTAGTTTGCATTTAGTTGCATATCCTATATCATTCTTTAAAAAAAAAATCCAAAAATATTGCATTTGCATAGTGACATGTTTGTTGAAATGAGGTCTCAACCTTCTTACGAAGCCATGTCATCACAATTGAGCAATCAATCATGTCAATCCAATCTCTACATGTCTCAGAACTTGGATCAAACGTATCATGATGATGTAAATGTCCAAATACAAAAACTAGAGGAGAAACTAGCTCAAGAAGAGGAGATATTGGAACAAAGAGTGAAAAACATTGAGAAGAATAGATCACAAATGTCCAAAATGTTTCAAAAATTTCTAGGTCAAAATCCAAAGATTGAGCCAATTGATGTAAGATCTCTTCTTGAATGATCAGACATACCAGCTCTCCTCTCCCTAATAGAGATGATGAAACAATTTGAAGAAAGGAGACAACATCAATTTCAACATTATGTGCCTCCACAACAAGAACAAGAAGGTGTTTACTATCAATCATATTTTCAACCAATACAACCAATGGTTCAACCAATTGTTCAACATATACAACCAATACAACCAATGGTCCAATTTCAACAATATGTCCAACCAACTATACAATGTCCACAAATGGTTCAACCAATGGTGGAATATCAATGTCAACAACCACAACCAAACATTCAAAAACAAAGGTTGCAGCACACACCAACCCAAGTTTCAAACATGTCAGAACAATTGAACCGAGTCCAATATCAAAACATGACATTAGATCATAACCAGCTCCTTGCCAAACAAGTTCAAATTCTAGATACAACTATGTCAAAACCTCGAAAGAAAGGTGGCTTTATTGCAATGATCTTAAGGAAATTACCAAGTGAGTTCTTTGAGGAAGATCAAAATAATACACTTATGTCTAGCAATGCCTCATCCCCTTGCAAGCAAATTGACTCTCTAGTGGCAACTATCCCTACACCTCTAGAAGTTTCACATGAACCTTCCATATTGTCCTCATCAAACAATACACCCAAGGATGAAATTACCCAAGGGCTATCCATAATTGATTGCCACAATAATCCAATTCATGATGCACATCCTTGTCATGTTTCAGAGATACAAGACCCAATGCCACCATGCACTTTATTGCTATTACCTGTTTTAGAGGACCCCATTCAAAGTCCCTCTTCTCCATGTTCAAGCATTGATTCCTTGCCAGAATCCATCACAAATGTTCAAAGTGCATTTCCTTCATGCCAAACCATTGATCCCTTGTCAGAATCCCCCATGCATATCCAAAGTCTAACCCCATGTCAAGAGGATAATTTAGAGCATAAAGAAATGCATGTTAAAATAGATCAAGATCAAGATCTCAAAACCTTATCATCCCATCCAATTGTTGACCAGGATCTCATCTTCCCAGAAACTCATGATGATTCCCCTATTCTTGTCCATCCTATCCAAAGTCCTATTGACGCTCCATTCCCCGGGAAAGATCAAGATATCCCAGTTCATCCAATCCCAAACGATCCCCTTCCATTTCATGAACACAATGTCCTTTCAAATCCCATTGACATTACACTTCCTGAGAAAGATCAAGATATCCTTTCCATCCTTTATGATGATCCCATTGAAAGTCAAGAGCAAAGCACCTTTAAAGAGGATTCCAATGATCTTCCTCCTTGTCAAGATCAAATTATTCCTTCAGATCCTCCACAAGATCCACTTGTTCCTCCATCTCCTTGTCCTAATGCTCCATATACACTCCAAGATCGCATTTCTTTTGATGATCCCATTATTTCTCCCATTCCATCTCTTGAAGAGCCTGTCATTGAACCATGTCCACCACACAATCCTAGTCCCCCTCATGATCCTAATCCCCCTCATGATTCTAACATGTTAGTGCAAGATGTTCATGAACCCTCAACATGCATAATGGGTTCTTCCACTTTGGTGCAATCTGATCCACTTCAAGATCTCATTATTTCTCTCATATCACATCCACCTCATAATGGACTCGCGTCTTCTTCCCAAAGAAAAGAGTATCCTACAAGTCAAGATATTCATAAAGGCAAAGGAGTAGATCTTCATAAGCAAGAATCCCTTCATGTTAAAGAAAATATTAAGGGTCATGGACTCAGTGAAATTCCTCAAGACGTGGGTACCCCTGCTAAATCCAACATCCCTTCAAATCCAAGCATACACCTTCCCCATCATACTTTCCATCCATCTTAGGTCTTTATATTCCTTCATTCTCTATGCAAGGTCAGCAAAGGCATACATCCTTGAGTAAATTTCATCCATCCAAAAGAAGTCCATTTCATTCATATCCATCCATGCATTCCTTTCCCTCTCCAAGCAATTTGGATGCCAAGTATAAAAGTCATAAGTCTAGCAATCCACATGTATTCAAGGATCAACATGTCCAATATAATCGACATGTCAAAACAAAGAAAAATTTGATCTATAAAGAAAAAGAAATATCCAAAAGGCCACAGAGGCCCACTAAGAAAAATCAAGCAAAGTCAAAATATATATGGGTTCCTAAATCCCTTGTGCAAGCAATGCACTCCAAGGAACCACAAAAGCATGAAAAAACAAAAACCTTGTGGATCCCTAAGCGGTTCCTTGAAGCACAAAAGCCTAAAGAAACAATCAAATTGGCATCCAAAGTTGCTATTCCTCCATCCAACCCTCTCAAATTTGTTCCGCCATCACCTCCTTCATCCATTTTGGGCCCTTATGTCCCAAAATCCATAGCCTTTCCTTCATCAAAATCTCAATATCCAAAACCCATTTTTCCTCCATCAGTCCATCACCCCTCAAGGTGTGTGCCAATGTCAATCTTACCAACATTTCTATCCAATCAAGCACAGTTCTTCCAATACCCTATCCATTATCCAATGCATATTTTCCATCCTTCGATCCCTTTGGTCCAATCCTTTGCATAAATCCTTGCCTTAGTTTCATCTCATTTTCCATGTCCTTATCCTACCAATGTCTTTGAGCATACTTTTAAAGGTCATGGTCCATTTTTTTTTCAAGGCTACTATCCAAACAAAAATACGCTTGAGTCCTTCTTCCATCCCCTATCATGTGTCCATCTTCTATTGAAAAAGTCAAAAAATTGAAAAAGAAAAAGAAAATAAAAAAAATCAAAAAAAGAAAGAAAAAAGTAAAGCAAAAATAATTCGCTCTCTAGTGAAAACCTAGTAAACAGGCGCCTTGGGCAAGTACCATGATGAAAACCTGGCAAACAGGTGTCATGCGTAATCTATGAACTTCTTGCATACCATACTTGGGGGCAGGTTTCCTCCTTCATATCTTATTGCCCTTTACTATCCTATCGAACCCCTGTCATTACCCTTCATATCCTATTGTCCCTCATGTCCATTTCCTCTTTCCACCTTTAATCTTGACAAGGCTAAGGATCTTCATGAGCATCATGCATCTTGTTTGCAGCTTTTAGTCCATCATAGCTTTTGGTCATTTATCCATTTGCTTATTATAACTTTTCATCCATATTCCCTGTCTTATTGCAACTTTCTACCACTATCCCGTATCCTATCCTGACCTTCAATCCCTGTCCCTTATCCATTCTTGGTCTTGCTTATCCTATTCATATCTTATCACTATCCATACACTCTTTTTCATTCCTTGATCTTGATCTGACATAAGGATGCAAAATTTAAACATGGTTTCAAAAACCTCTTGACATGTCCCTCATGCCATGTCACTGATTTACATTGTCATATCCAGTCTCTTGTCCCATCACGCAATAGCCCTTGAAAATTGCATCTGCATTATCTCCATAATAAAAGGCCTTTGTCTTCCCTTTATCCACCATCATTTCAAAAAGCCTATTTATTCACCTGTCATATTCCTTGCCTTCCTAGACACTAGGGGAAAAATCATAAAAAACAAATAACATCCTGAAATAATAAAAAAAAATTAAAAAAATCAAATAATGTCATGAAAAAATCCAAAAAAATCAAATAATGTCCTAAAAAAATCCAAAAAAATCAAATAATATCCTGAAAAAAATCCAAAAAAAGTCAAATAAAGTCCTGAAAAAATGAACACAAAAAAAATTGTAAAAACTCGAAAAGCAAAACAAAAAAATATCCCCTTTGTGCATAGACAGATCGTTGAGCATACCTCCAACGACTCGCAATCACACATTGTGCTTTAATGGAATCATGTATTCACAAATGAACTTTTTCAATCAAACCAAACATTCAAACTGATCACAATTGTCATATCAATCGAACATCCACATCAATATCATTTGACCTTGTCACTACTATCATAAGTCTTATACAGGGTGTGGTATGCTCGAAACTAGACTGTGTCCTATCTTAGACGAGGTACCGCATTCCCTAAAACTAGACAACATGATCGTCCTATCAACACCTTCAACTTTTGACAATGCAGATCAAGATGTTTGTTTGACTTGTTGGAATTAGCGAGTCTTATCATTTATTGATTTTTCTTCAATCATGTTCCTATGTTGCTCGATGATGTCACTAAGTGATTTAGAGTGACCGGGATGGTTCGTGGTCCCTTTTTTTTGTTGAGATTGTTGTTTGTGGAATGTTTGTTGCAAACTGGGGCAACTATATCATTGGGTGTCTGTGATAAGTACGTTCTCTTTGTGAACACCACACATACCTCGACCCTTGATGTATGCACCCTAGGATGCTTCACTCATTCCTTGTGTGTGATGTGTCAGTCTTTTGCAAAAAGGGTTGCATTTCAGCTCTAGCCTTCAATGCCATGATGCTAAGCATCTGTTTTGCTACATTAAATAAAGGTTCTCACCTACAAAGTGCATTACTGAAAGCAAGTTTTTTCTTCATCTCTAACTATCCTTTGTCTCATTTCTTCTTACTAACATTTCTTCCATCAATTTGGGCAGTCAGTTTAGTCTAGTTCTCTGATCTACATAAACAAATGCACATATGTTGCATCCTACATCCATTTGGTTAGTACATTTGCATTACATCAAGCATTACATCAAGCATTTTATCCATTTCATATTATAAATGCATCAAAAACACATCAAAATATATATCCATACATGTTCCACAATGGTACATCAACAGTGCATAAGCCATCCATACATGAAAAGTAAACACATCAACCATCACACATTGCATCCCATCATCTCGCTGCATATCATATCATATATCAAAAAGTATCGGAGTACAAAATTGGACTGTCTGTCCTAAGTATGGCCCGCAGGCTGACTACATAATGTCACACTACATAATGTCAACTGTCTATCATAAGGAGCACGTACCTCTGTCACTGGGTGCTCCCTCTGTCCTCCTCATCCCTGCCATGTTTCAAGGATGATGTCCCTCCTGTCCTAGGTCTTGGCTGTGGTGGTCTCATAGGTCCACTCACCCCCATGCTGCTCACTGACCTTCGAGAGTGTGCCCTGCTCTCTGTCCTCGATCGTGCCCAATATGATGCTGCTCTCTGCTCTGGTGGAACTGCACTCTCATATAGTGTCCTCCAATGGCGTATCTCCTCTCCGGTCTCTACCAACATCTATGCCATCTCACGTGCACTGGCATCCCTAATTGACCCAATATACTCAGTGACTCTTTGTTCTTCTCGCTGTGCCTAGGCTATTGCTGTATCTCAAGCTGCTATAAGTCTGGCTATCTCTGCTCTGAACTGATCATGCTCTATCCTCAAGATGGCATTCTATCTCTCTAATGTCATAATATGATCATACTGACTCGCTATGGTAGCCCTGCACATCTCCATCTCCTCTATCTTAGCTGTCTCCGACTCTATGGGTATATCCTGCAATGACTCCTGATCGGCTGAGTCTAGGTCATTATCTTCATCCTCATCATCTCTATCCTCATCATCCCCCTCAACCTAATCACCACCCTCATCCTCCTCTCCAGCCAGTGGGAAGTCCTTCTGTCTCCTAGGTACTAGAATATCAGGATCTATCAATGGCACTGGCCGTCATCGTGCAAACCATCGCTCATACTCCTCTGTCGTCTCGACGTCCACCACATCTGATCTCCAATCCCACTATCTCCACTGTAGCTGTGTGAAGTCAGCATATTCTATGTGCGGTTGAATCATCCTCCCCCACTGACTCATCTCTCTATGAGATCGGGAAAAGTGTGCAGTCCCTCTAGGTACATCTTGTCTCTCTCCAAACTGTCAGCTAACTCTCTCTGGCAGGTACATCTCAATCACTCTCTGGCGATTCACTGGTCACCCAATCAGGTATCTCTCATGTCTACAATATGATAGCTCATCATTATCATCTGACCATCCAGGGCAATCAAGATATGGCCTCCATGTGAACTCTCTCAATCTGTCTAGCTCATGTCGCCAATACAGTATGTATCCAAACAGACCCTGTCTCAGTGCTCCCCCATAACAATACACATATGGTCGGTGATGTAATACCTGTCTCTCTGCAATCGGTCGACATATGGCTATGTGCTCAAATGCCCATACCTGTAGCAGTGTGACTCCACAGCTCAATGTCTGCACTCCCTGATATGCTATCTGATGCAGCTGAAAATATAGCATAGCAAGTACACATGGTCCCCATGCGTACATCGTCCCCTCTGTCACCATCCGCTCTAACACTCTTCCCCATCCAATAGGGAATCCATGTCCTTGTTTGTCCCTTGCTAATAGGCATGCTATCACCACTACTATCACCACATATCGTTGATCATACTCTGATGCCATGGTCTCCCAGCCAATCTCCCTCTCTACGATATCCAGATCATCTGCGTCGCACTCAAATAATCTGCACAAAGTGTCTCTCCCTATCACTGGGTCATACTCTATCATCTCTCCATGAATCAGAATGCGGAGGATACGCCATACATCCTCTAGTGTCACAGTCGCCTCTCCAGTCGCCAGATGAAAGGAGGAAGTCTCTAAATGCCATTGCTCTACCAATGCGGTCAGTAGTCCTGTGTTTTCCCTAATCTCAGGCATGAATGTGATATAGTATAATCCAAGTCCTGCTAATGTATCTCTATCCGTGCTCCTGAGTCTATGTCATAACATGAAGCAGTCAGGTCAGTTCTCCCGCGTGATCAATGGATACTGTCGACTCTACATCACAATTGGGGCACACTTTGTCAGTTTTAGGGTTTCCTTCTATGAGCTGCATTTCCTTGTTTCATGTCCAAAATAGGGTGTTTCTAATCTATTTTGACCTATCCTACCCTTATCCCCCCTTTTCAGATCATTCACATGTTGTTTTTGACCAAAATTGAGTTCCCAGTGAACAACTGCGCCTGTGTGTTGTATCCTGCGCTTGTGTTGCATCAACTTGTGCCTATGTACCCTACACAAGCGCAAGATGCACTCACATAGGCGTAGAAGTCACTTTCTACATTTTCTGTGGGTCTCGCAATGTCCTGCAAGCGATCAAAATTCATAAAATTGACAATATGGGTTTTTGAGATACATACCGTTGCTCCCGCATCGTCCGATCGTCTGTAGGTGTTTACACGTTCCCCAAGGTGATCTGCCATTTGAATGTTTGCAATCTCTCTGCAAGTGTCCTTTTCTAGAGCAATAAATCCTCCTCTTTGGCTAGTGCAAATGAGCTCTTTTCACTCTCTTTGTCTCATTTATAGATCTTTGTCAGTGCATAGATGGACATGCTCTCTCTCCCTCTTATGCTGGTTGTGGTCTTTTGCACCTTCAATTGCTTGTCCTTCATGCATCCGGTCTCCGATTGTCAGTCCGTTTGCTCCTATCGTGTTCTGTCATTATTATTGATCAATTGGCCTCTTTTCTGGATGTTTCCGGCCAATTCCTTGAGGGGGCATGCATATGTCATTGTCATTGTCTGTGGCATTTTCATTATTGTTCTTTGAAACAACGCTTAGAATCGCATTGTCTCAAAGAGGGGCAAAATGTAGACGTCTAAAACTGGTCAATGCTTGCAGAATCATACTTTAACATTTGCGCATTACCTTATTTTAGGGTTTTTGCATCGCATTAACATTTCTTCTATGTCACGCACTTGGTTTTTATCATTTGCGAGCATCGAGTGCTTCTTCTACATTCATCATTTATCTCACTCTCGAATTTGATCTTGTCAACAACAATCTTTAGTCATGATTTTGGTCAATTTTATCCTGTCGCATCAATGTGCATGCTCATTTGTTATGATTTTGGACATCGTCAATCCTAATTAGGGTTTTGTCCTCTTATCAATCTTGTCATTTTGTGATCGATTTGTCTTCGATCATTGTCCTCTTATCAATCTTGTCATTTTGAGATCGATTTGTCATAGATCCTCGTCCTTGTCAATCTCGTCAATTTTGCGATCGATTTGTCATCGATCCTTTGTCCTCTTCAATCATGTCAATTGGCGCATATCAATTTGGTCTCTTTATCAATATTGGTCAATTTGTCAACCAATTTCAATTGTTTATCAATCAAATCATTTATCAAGTCAGAATCATGATTAAATCGACCCTACATCAATTATCTTTTGTTAGGACTTAATTGTCGTTCTTGCATTTCTAATTCATCTTCTAAGGTTTTATGATTTATTCATTTAATCTTGTTTGTTATTTTCCCTCTAGGTTAAATTATTTATTTATTTATCCTAAGTCTTCTTGTCACAATTAAATATTTATTTAATTGGCTAATTAATTCCCCCTCTTTTTGTGAATTAATTAATGAATGAAAAATTGTTAATTAATTCACCTAATTTTCTAATTTCATCAATTTCTAATTTCCACCTATTTTCTAATTTGTCAAATTCAATTTCCACCTAATTAATTTCTCTCTAGTCTCTCCCTATTTTTGTGCTTCGGTGGAAGCATGAATTTCTCATGCGTCATACTGTTGGCATAGCAAGATGTCATAAAGCTTTTAGTCCTCTAACCTTTGCATTGGCAATATGTCATAATTCATGACATAGAAGGTGTCATAACCTTCTTTCTTCAACTCAATTTTGCCATTTTTGAAATCAATTGCCTCTAATATCAATGTCATGCTAATCTTGTCTTTTCTCTGATTTATCTATAAATTGGATGAATTTCTTCATTCAAAGTCCCTGGTCGAATCAATCACGCTTCTAGTACCCTTATGATGTCATCTCATCAATCTTGCTTTGATATTAGGTTTATGCACTTGAAGGTGAGATCCACAAAACAAAGCAATTTGAAGGAGAAAGAAGGACAATGGAGCCACATGAAGGAGACATCTGCATTTGGTTTGCTTAGATTTCATTTAGAGTGTCTTGTCTTCATGGTTTCATTGAATGTTTTTGGATTGTTATCACTGCATTTTAGTTTTCGTGATTGAACTAGTCCAATTTGCTATTGCTTGTGATGATTTCCACATTTCCTATCTACAATTCTAAATATGTGAAAGAGGTGTTAAAGACATTTGGAATGAGTGACTATAAACCAGTTCGTAAACCAATGGTTACATGTTGTAAATTATCTAAGGAGGATGAAGCCACTTCTGTTGATGAAAAGGAGTACAGGTCAATGATAGGGAAATTGCACTATGTTATTCACAACAGACTAGATATAGCTCATGCAGTTGATTTAGTTGCTGGATTTCAGAAGAATCCAAAGGAGACACATTTGATAGCAACCAAGAGGATATTCAGATATTTGAAAGGTACTATTGACTATGGATTATGGTATCCATATGTAGGTAACTTTGATTTGAAGGTTTATACGGATGCAGATTGGGCAGGTAATATTGATGATAGGAAGAGCACAACCATTGGTGCATTCTTTCTTGGATGAAGACTTGTTTCATGGAGCAGCAAGAAGTAGAGCTTTTTATCACAGTCCACTACTAAAGTTGAGTATGTTGCAGCTTATATGAACTGTATCCAGACAATCTGAATGAAACACATTCTAGAAGGATTCAAGATGAAGATTACAGATCTAGTAAGGATTTTATGTGATAAGACCAGTGCAATTAAAATTTCAAAGAACCATGTTTTGCATGCTAAAACCAAGCATATTGAGCTGAAATATCATTTCTTGAGAGAAAAAGTGCAGAGTAAAGATGTATTATTGGAGCATGAATCTACCAAGGAGCAACTAGTAGATATCTTTACTAAACCTCTGCCTAAGACTACTTTTGAGTATCTTAGAGGTCAACTAGGGGTTGTGCCTCTACATGAAGTCAATTGAGCATGATGTGGAATACATCAGTCCTTGAGCTAATTGAAGAATTTTACAATAGGATTGGTGTAGAGTGGAGTTATTCCACAGTGGGAGCATCAAGTTGCAGGTTGATGATGCTAAATAGTGAAGTTTGACATTGCATGTTTTGTTTTCACTTTGGCATTGTTGTCAAAGGGGGAGAAGAACTATATGATTTGGGAGAAGAATTGTATGATTGACAGAGAGAAGATCTATAGCTAGTTACTAGCTGAAGACATGAAGACTTAGTTGAAGGAGAGTACATGGTAAAATGTAAACCAGGATTCCTATTCACAATCATAGAAATCGAGGGTATTGATACCTATATTGCCATCAATGCAAAAGGGGGAGATTGTTGGCACTTGGAGGAAGATTGCATTGATGAACTTTTATGTTGTTATTGATATCAATTATAACTGGTAATGATGTAATAGTGTCGTTTTGTAACTAGTAGGAAGACCTAGTGAAGGGAATTGTAACCGGTAAGAGAGCTTGTGAAGGAAACCGATATTACTAGAGAAGAAGTGAGATCAACCGGTAAACCCTACCAGTTGATATGCTAAACCCTAACTGATGGAGCTTGGTGAATTGGTTGTATTGGTTTATGATAAAATAATGAGCGGTAATGATTATGACATGTATGCATGTTGTATGAGAAGAGTTTCAAAAAAAAAATTGGCACGTAGAGATAACAGTTTTTGTCTTGGGAATGAGAAAGTTCATTGCATGTAATGGAAACCGCATGATGAGTTACAAAGTTTAATGAAGCAATGATCAAGGAGCGGTCAAGGATATCTTGAATGATGTGCACTGATTTCTATGTAATCCAATGGTCATACTTGAACCGATTTGTTTGTAATCTCTATGAGATAATTAGGTTTGTGTTGTGTTGCCGACCTGTTGATTTGTTTATAAGGTCGATGAGTTGCTTTGTTGTAGTGTTGGCAATTTGTAGTTGAGATTAAGAGTGATTGGTTGCCGAACCATATGATGTATTTGCAACATGTGTAAAGGCATATGGGAGCATGAAAAGGATCTAAACAAGCAAGTGTAGTGCTATTCAAACAAATTAGCAAACCCCTATTGTTTTCTAACAATTAAAATAGTCAAATCCCTTAACCAGGTAAGCTCTAACAAGCTTAGTGTTATCTAAATCCTCTAGCCAGGTGGTCCATTATCTAGGATTTCAAATCCTCTACTGAGGTTACTCTTAATAGGGTATTGCTTCTAATAGGGCATTATAGTCAATCCCTTAACCAGGTGGTCCCTAACAAGATTTGTTCCTAACAAGACTTATTGTAAAGCTTTAACAGGCTTGGCTCCTAATAGGGTAAACTTCAGAAGAGTTTAGAATACTTGTGGGTATACATCCCCACCATGGTTTTTCCCATTTGGGTTTCCATGTGAAAAATATTGTGTCAAGTGGTGAATGCTTTTGTGGTTATGTTTACTATGGTTAAATTGCTTAACTACTAAATCCACTTTGATATATTATGTTAACCGACAACAATCTGAAATATATTTTAACTACTGTAAGTAAAGTATTTAAATGATTTAGTCAAATTTTTTAGAGAGTTTCAAGGATGTTTTACTGTTAGTCTGTTATAACAGCCAGCCGGTTTAACTTGTCAGTAATATTGCATTTGAAATTTAGTGTTTAAACCAGTCAGTTTAGAGTTTGCTTTGAGAGATTGATTTTGAGTTTGGTGAAAGACTACAGTTTTATATATACTAATTCACCCCCCTCTTAGTAGTTGACCCCTTAGGACACCATATGACCATATGAACCCTTAGGACACCATATGACCCCTTACGACACCATATGGTGTCCTAAGGGGTCATAAGGTGTCCTAGGGGTCATAGGACACCATATGGTGTCCTAAGGGGTCATAGGACACCATATGACCCTTAGAACACAATATGACACCTAACAACATCTAAGGGGTCATAGGGTGTCCTAAGGGGTCATAGGACACTATATGATCCTTTAGAACACTATAGAACCTATAACGATACCAAATAGTGTCCTAAGGGGTCATAGAACACCATATGACCCTTTAGGATACCATATGGTGTTGTTATGGGTCGTATGTGTGTGTGTGGAAAAGTGAAAAGAGTCTGATAGCTATAGGCACAACACTTCAATTAAGTCATTACATGTATGGTTAGATAGATATAAGCATGAATAATAAACCATAACAAAGCGATTAATTGCCTTCTAAAAGATGCGAGTATAAGATTGCTCTTAGATTTTTATAAGCAATACTACTGACTAGACTACACCAAGATGAAGGATTTAATCTATATGAGCATAATAAAAAAGCAAAATGGATGCAAGATGGATGAATAATTCAAGTAATAATGAATTCAAGCAATATGGATTCAAGCAATAATGAATAAACTAAATATGCAAATAATCAAAAAAAGCACAATATATTCAATGACTCCAGAGCAAAATCAGCATAATAATAATCTCCAAGCATGTTCTCAAAAATATCTGGGGTGTTTTGAATGAGAGCTGAAGGCTGAATTTATAGAGAATTACAAAAAAAGCTCAATTTAGGATTAATTGAAAATAATTGAGAAATCAAGTCCAGTTAACCTTGAGATAGATTCTAATTATAGTTTAATTGAAATGCATCTAAATTAGAAGTTCAAGTTGCATTAGAAATAAGAACTAATTAATTCCATGCATTTGTGATAAAATAGACAATTCTTTGATTTATTCAAGAAAAGAGTCTTTTAATGCAACTAAACTTCTTTTTCTGAAAAGTTTTGAGTTCCAATTTTAGAGAATGATCAATAATTCAATTAATTGATTTTCTAATTTCAAGTTCTAAATTTAGAATAATATCTCAAG
Organism: Cryptomeria japonica; assembly: GCF_030272615.1. NCBI lineage: Eukaryota > Viridiplantae > Streptophyta > Pinopsida > Cupressales > Cupressaceae > Cryptomeria > Cryptomeria japonica. Next base: position 284,714,822 of record NC_081413.1, read on the forward strand.
TTTGATTTCTCTCTCAATTCAATTCTTTTATTTTATTTTCAATTCCACTCTTGCTTTGTAATTAATTCCTCTTTTGTAATAAATGAATTCCTTTTTTGCATGATTAAATGGCAAATTTATTAATTAATTTAATATGCTAGGATATTTAATAAATTAGAATAGGATAATTGATCAAAGTGATTTTCTTGGACTAATTCAATTAATTAAATAAATATTTAATTAATATTGAGTAATTTATTTGCCATGTGACATTTCATGATTAAAGAATTAATACTGTGCTCAAGATTGATTTAATTGCCTTTGGTTAGGACCTTGGTGATGTTGTCGAAATTAGGGGCCCATGGTTTAGATGACCATTTTTAGGGTATTAAATTTGACCCTTTGAATTAATGTGCGAGTAGCACGTTGGTTCAAAGAATAGTTGATGTCTAGGAGATGCTAGATCAAAAATTGATTGATCACGAACCAGATAAAAGCAAGGTTTTTAGCTTGATTTGAAGCAAAGAAGCTGAACATAGTCTGATTAAAGCGATACCGATCCCGAACTTGATTGACTAGGAACGATAGAGAGAAAAGATACCGAACATGAACTTGATTGATCAAGAAGCGGATCTTACTGATCTAGAACTTGATTGATCTAGATGCATCGAGTGAAGATAAAATTGATCTTGAACTTGATGGATCAAGACACAGTGAGCAAAGATAAATTGTCTAGCTTGATTTGATGAAACTAAACACCTGCTTAGATTGAGCGTGTGATCGAAGATACTCTTTAAACCCTTGATTGAGTTTAAATGAATAATCAACTTGATGAAAAGTGATGAAACTAATTAACGTTAAGAGACTAATTCAGATGAAGACAAATATCAGCTTGATTTGAAGCGATGAAACTAATATGCCCCTTAGCAATTGATTCGATTCAGATGATCGAAAGATCTCAAATTGATGTGAAGCGATGAAGCTGAGATGCCCCTTAGCAATAAGAATTTGATTTTCTTTAGTTGAAAAAGATTTTTTTGCTCGACTTTGATGAAGATTTTAAAATTTTCTCAACTTTGAAGATGTGAGGTCATAAGGTCATGAGTATGCCCCCTCGGGAGAGAAATTGAAAGATAGCGAGGGTACATGATTATAGGCAATTTTTGGCGATGATAATTATTTGAGCACAAATGATTCAAAGGAATTTTTGAAAATTTGGTGTTGATTGATGTTGAAATTGAGCGCAAATTTGATTTGTAGATTAAAATTGAGATTCAACGTTGATTTATGAGAATTTGAGTGCAATTTGAAGAAAAAATGAGCATTTGATGAAAAAGTGCTAAGTGGTCCAAAATGTGTGAAATTGACTTAGCAAAATGATCTCGAATTTCGATTTTAATCCCAAAAGTGGAATCAAAATGGGCGAATTAGCTAAGGGTACAATTTTCATGTCCATCAGAGCAAGTTGAAAAATTAGGGTTTTGGCTATATAAGGGGTAAAAGTGTCATTTTCAAGTCATTTTAACCTTCCAAGTTTGAAAATTCAAAAAGCCTTTTGCGAAGAAAAATGGTGGTCCCCACTCATGAGCATTGATTCGAGGGCCAGAGATGACATAATTGACCTCAGGACTATGAGCCAATGGTAAGTGATCGATCTTAAGCCCATTATTCATTTCAATTTTGAATTTTTTTATTGATTTTTCAAGTTTTTGGCATGTTGAAGTCGGGATTTTACATTTTGTCGTGTGATACAGGATCCTATCTCGTATGAAAAACTGTTAAATTTTGTTTTGTCATTTAGAGGCATTTGTTTTGTCATTCTAAGCTCACCATTGTATCGTACGACAACATTCATAGGAGACCATTTTGTCATCTGAAGTCTATTCTTGTATCGTATGGGAGTCTTTTGTCATACAAGCTCTAATCCTTACTCGAATGAGTTTATGCCCTTTAGTGTTTTATCGTTTGGAAAACAGTGAGTATTTTTGAAGGTACAAACTTGAAATTTTGACTTGGCAATTGACGTAGTTGAATCTGCGTGTTTTTTCACTTCTCTTGTAGGCTTATTAGGAATGTTTTGTGATGCTTCATTGTTTGATTTTTTTGCAGGTTCATTTGCCTCATGTTCTTTTCAGATGCGTATATCCACCCACTATGACATTAGTTTGGCAATTATCAGTTGTTGAGCAGGCACATATTGATTTGTGCAGTTTCACCCACCTTCTTAGATTACCCGATATCCATGTGAATCACGGGATGCTCACAACATTAGTAGAGAGATTTCATTCTGAGCATAACACCTTTCATTTTCCAATTGGGGAGATGACCATCACTCCCAAGGAAATTTACAAGATTCTCTGTATCCCTTTTGCTGGGGGTAAGGTAGATTATGATGCAGTGCATCTTCCTGGATTACAGGGTGTCAGACGTGTATTCAGAGATCCAGATATCTTGACACGTTCTATCAGTTGGGACATTATGATGAGCAGGTATAGTGAGGCTTTTCCTCCGGCTTGTGTTATAGAAGGGTTTATCGGCTATTTTCTTATGTCGGATAGAGGACAACAGGGATTCCTTTGTGGATGGGGCAGGATGCTGGAGAGGCTTGTTGAGACCCCTCATAGACTAGGCTGGGGTTCTTTTATATTGGCCCACATGTATTGCGAGATGCATAAGATTTTTTATTGGGAGGTGAAGAGCATGGCTGTAGGAGTCTTGATTTTACAAGTATGGGCTTGGGAGCACCTCCCAGTTTGTAGGCCGATTGTGGATGATGGCAGAGAGCCCGGTCAGCCTATTGTATATAGATATTCAGGATATGTCACGTAGCCCCATCTAGGAAAGACTTATTTTTGGCAACTCTAGTTAGATGACTTGATAGCTATGGTATGGAGACCTTACAAGGGCCTAGAGCCATGGGATGACTAGACGATCATGTGCAGAGATTTGTTTGTTACACACCCACTCATTGGCAGATCGTAGACTATGGTGGAGTGATTCCTTGTATCTCGAGTGATGAGGTAGTATGGTAGGCCTCAGGGGATCTCGCAAGAGTTCACAACATACACGAGATATGTTGATGAGGAGAGGCGGGGATGGGCACCGAGGTTATCTTATACCTTGGGTATGCAGGAGGTGACTGGTTTGTAGTGACTCCAGTGGGACTACATGGATGACATTGCAGATGCGGGGGTATTGCCCCAATACAGGGATTGGTTCCAGCAGCATCCATTCCCTAGATTTATAGATCCGAAAGAGCAGGCACCTCATATTGAGTAGATTGAGGATGATGCCCCCACACACGGGCAGGGACAGGGATAGGGATAGAGAGACGAGGCTCCGAGGTAGACAGGTGGCGATCCTACTGTTAGCAATAGTAGGGTTCCAGCTAGAGTTAGACAGTAGAGGGGTGAGATTGGATCCCTAGGTAGTGTTGGTGTTAGGTTGGGTGGAGGTGAGGAGGAGTGAGTAGCTCCTAGACAGGTCTAACAGAGGCGGGAGGAGTAGGGTGGAGCCAGAGGTGGAGATGTGGGTGGAGAGCCTACGAGAGAGAAGGGGGCTGATGCAACACGATCGATGAGAGAACGTCTAGCAGATCTGCAGTCACAGTTGACAGTGGCACAGACTCAACTGGCAGAGTGAGACCGATAGCTAGCAGAGCTTAGAGAAGAGAGAGATCGTCAGGGCTCATAGATGAGAGCAGAGAGGAGGGCAGAGACGGATGCTTTGTGGCAGGAGGTTTTGCACCAGACCAGTCAAGCGACTTATTACATTGCAGCTTACAACGTAGTTGTTCTTGTAGCGCAGTAGGTTGTATCTTACTTGCAATGTATGACACGATCAGAGGGAGCTCGGGCATCTTGTCAGGATCCCGGTCAACAGGCTCCACCTCCTCCACCAGGCAATGAGGGAGAGGCTGAGAGCTAGATATTCTTTTTGCAACTTTGAGATTTTTTGTAGACACACCCATTTTTTGTAGCCTATACGATTCTTGCTCCGATGTGAGTTTGTATATGTCAGTTGAGATCATTTTGTAATCTGAGACTTTATATGATATACATATATACAAGATCTAATTTGACTTCATTTTACTTGTATTGATTCGATTATGAGATGCTTTCTATATGCTTTATTCTATATGTATGCATTTTTTATTTAGCATGGATGTATGTAATGCAAATGAATATGAATGTTTGTTTTTGTTTCTTTTCATATGCAAATAAATGATGAAAATGAGTAATGCAAAAATTTATTTTATGTTTTTTTATGCAATAAGGTGAATGCAAATGAGTAATACTGAAATGTATGAATCTATATAAGATGTTTATGTATGTAGCTAATATCTCAAAACACAAGTACTCGATCGAAGAAATGATGAAAAAGAGAACACTTAGCTAAGAAATGATGATGCATCCAGCTCTCATTCAGAAGATAAAGAGATTATTACCATAACAAAATCACTCTAAATTCACAAAATACAGAATGAAATGCAAAATGAGATGCAAAATGAAATACAACCTAAACCTAGTCACTGGATTTAAAATGCTTAAGTTTCATCACTGAGCATAACAAACATAACAGGAAGATTAGAGTTTCTTTCTTTTCATGTGCAATATTAATTATCTTGTTCACAATGACCCTTTTTTTGTTCATATCCTTGGACAGATTTCTCAGGGACCCGAATTGCATGATAAAGAAATTCGCTCAAAATGGACAAAGAAATGATGGGAACCTCCCTGTAGCATTCAAGGAAGCGGAGTCGAGGTATGTGTGGCGATTTCACCTTGATGTGAAGGCTCTTATCATAGACACCCAACTTATTAGATGTTTCCTGATCATCGGAATCATTCCTACAAGAAGAAAATAAAGAAAATATTATGCCCCCAATCCTTGCTCCTCTTAGTCAAGATAGACTTCCTCGAGTTACTCAAAGGGATAATAATAAAAAATCAATATAAAAGACAACATACAAAGTAAATTTTCATTCATAGCTCAAACTGTTTAGTGAGTGTTTTCAATTTAGTTGTTTGCTTGTGTACTTAGTGATAAAACTCTTCAGTAGTTAGGAGACAGGTGACTGACTCAAAGTGGACGACCAAGTTTCACTAACGGAAAGATGACTTGGTTGATACTACTTAGGACATGTAAATTGCTTTGTCGATTAACCTAAGACTAGGACATTAATCAGTTTCAAGCCATGAGGGTTCCAACGAACCAGAATGTCACAAAAGTGACTGAAATATGTACAAGCGAAAGCAAAGATGCAGGAAAGTGAGAATGCCAACATTGCGTTGATAGATGGAGCGCTCAAGTACAAGAGGCGCCTGTTTACCAGGTTTTCACCTGCTTGGCAGAGATTTTTTTTTTACCAGGTGCCTATTCACCAGGTTTTCACCAGGGATTTTCTCTCTTTTTCCCTTTTTTTTCTTTTATTTAGGACCTTTTCTGATTTTTATGATTTTTTTCAGGACTTTTTCAGCTGTACAGGTTGCTGGAGAAGAGAATTCTAAGTGAATAATTTCTTCAATTGGATGGTGTTAATTAGTTCAAAAAGATGTTCTCCTTCCAATGTTGAGAGTTGATAGGCACTAGAGACGAAGACTGCAGTAATGATGTAGGGACCCAGACAGCTGGGTTCAAACTTCCCTTTGTTGTCTCGAAACTATTGATTTTTAGGATTTTCTCTTAGAACTAGGTCACCAACCTGAAATTCTCTTTGTCTAACCTTCTTGTTATATCCTCTGGACATTCTCTTTTGATATACTCTGAGATGATCAGACGCCACTTGCCGACGTTCATCCAGCAATTCGAGTTCTTGCAACCTAGATATCCTATAGTCTTCATTAGTAACAAGACCTTGCAAAGAAACTCTTAGAGATGGTATTTCTACTTCAATAGGTAATACTGCTTCGGACCCATACACCAAAGAAAAAGGTGTAGCCCCAGTAGGTGTTCTGATACTTCTTCTATAAGCCCATAATGCAGGATTGAGCTGCAAATGCCAATCCTTCCCAGATTTGTTCAATGTTATGTGAAAGATAGTCAATAGATTTTTATTAGTTGCCTCGGCTTGTCCATTACGTTGAGGGTAATATACTAATGACCAATGTTGTTTAATTTTGAATTTCTCACAGAGCTCGTCCAGATCTTTATTCTTGAATTGTCCTCCATTATCAATCATGATGGATGAAGGTATCCCATACCTGCAAATCATATGGTTTAGAATGATTAGAACTACTTGTTTACCGGTTACTTTGATGAGGGGAACCACTTCTACCCACTTAGTGAAGTACTCAGTGGCAGTTATGATAAACTTGTGTTCGTTGGATGATGCAGGATAGATCTGACCAATGAGATCAAAGGCCCATTGCTGAAAAGGCCAATGTGTAATGAAGGGTATGAGATCCCTTGCTGGAGCATGTATGAGGTTCCCATGTAGCTAACATTTCTCACAAGTCTTAGCAAATTTAATAGAATCTTTCTCAATGTCTAGCCAGTAGTAGCCAACCCTTAGTAATTTCTGAGCTAAAGTAAGACCATTCGAATGAGATCCACAAATACCTTCATGGACTTCCGATAATGCACGTTTAGACTCTTCAGTTTCTAGACACCTAAGCAATGTACCATCCAAACTTTACCTTAGCAAATTGTTAGCAATGATGACATACCATGAAGCATTTGGGGTTAGGTTCCTTTTCTCATTACGGATAAGATTTTTTGGGATAATTTGGTCACGCAGATAAGAGTAGATGTGGTTGTAGTGGAATGAGTCATGTCCAATAATAGAACATACTATTTGGGACTCAGGAGAATCATAGGCAGGGTAATGTAACTCTTCCACCAGGAATTCAAAGCGTAAATTAGATTCCTGTAACTCAAGTATAGATGCCAAGGTGGCCATAGCATCTACTGCTCTGTTTGCTGATCTAGGGATCTGTTGGAATGATACAAAAGCAAAATATTTCTTAAGGTCATCCACCATACTCTTATAAGGCATTAGTTTCTCATCTTGTGTTTGGTATGCATAATTGATTTGATTGATGATCAGCTGAGAATCTCCATAGATGTGTAATTCTGCAACCTTCCATTCAATAGCTAGCTTTATCTCATTTACCAAAGCTTCATATTCTGCAATGTTGTTTGTGCAAGGGAACATAATCTTATAAGACTCTGGGATTGAATACTTCTGAGGAGTAATAAATAGTATTCCAGCACCAGAACCATTTTGAGTAAAAGACCCATCAAAGAACATCTTCCAGGGTTGTTGAGTAAGGTGCATTATTGATTCATCTAGAAACTCTATATGCAGCAGTTGAGTGTCTTCAAGTGGAGCTTCAACAAGTTGATCTGCAATTACCTATCCTTTTATATCTTTGCATTCCACATATTCAATATCAAACTCTGTAAGGATCATGACCCATTTTGCCAATCTTCCTTTAAGTGTTGCTTTGTTGAGAAGATATTTGAGTGGATCAATTTTAGCCACCAGCTTGATGGAATGTGCCAACATGTATTATCTCAATTTTTGTGATGCAAAGACTAATGTCAAGCATGCTTTTTCTATTATAGTGTAATTCATTTCATAAGACACCAATGTTTTGCTGATGTAATATATAGCTCTCTTTTTTATTTTCATCATGTTGTGCTAGAAGTGCCCCCAATGATGAATCAGTGGCTGATATGTATAAGATCAATGGTTTGCCCTACATTGGTGGCATTAGTATTGGTGGATTAGACAAGTACTCTTTGATCTGCTGAATATGTTGTTCACATTCTTGATCCCAGTTGTATATTACTCCTTTCCTCAATACTTTTATGAAAGGTTGAGCTTTGTCTACTAGCTGAGAAATGAATCATCTGCTTGATTGGAGACATCCCTATAAACTTCTCATTTGACTGATGTTCTTCGAAGGTGGCATTTCCATTATAGCTTGGACCTTCTCAAGATCAACCTTGATTCCCTTCTTTGAAATGATGTAGCCAAGTAGTTTACCAGATGTCACTCCAAATGCACACTTTTTTGGATTTAGCCGGAGTTTAAATTTTTCCATTCTATCTAGTATAGGGCCAATATGTGTGGATCTCTTCATAGTCTTTACTAAAGTGTCATCAACATAATCTTCCATATTCTTATGCATCATGTCATGAAAGATAGTAGTTACTGCTCTTTGATAATTTGCTCCTGCGTTCTTTAGCCCAAATTGAATGACATTCTAGCAAAAGGTTCCCCATGCATAGGTGAAAGTTATCTTTTCTTGATCTCCAGGAGCTATTTTGATCTGATTATATCTAGAGAATCCATCCATTAGTGAGTACATCTCATACCCAGTAGTCATGTCGACTATCATATCAATGTTTGGTAATGGAAAGTCATCCTTCGAACAAGCTTTGTTGAGATCTCTGAAGTGTGTGCAAACCCTAATAGATTTGTCTACCTTTGACACAGGTACTATGTTTGAAATCCATTCCACAGTCTATAGCTCTGATAAATCCAGCTTTTAGCATATTTTCTAGCTCAACTTTGACTAGTAGTGCCATGTGAGGGTGCATCTTACAGAGTTTTTTCTTGACTGGTTTAACTCCTAGTGTGATAGAAAGATGGTGCATGATAAGATCAGGATCCAGGTCTAGCATATCAGAGTATGTCCATGCAAAATTGATCTTCTTTTTTGAAAAGAGATGAGTGAAATCTTTCAATTCTTCTGCTGATAGTGATTGAGCTACATGAATGATGTGTGGTGTCTCTTGACTCCCAATGTTCACTGGCTGAGTTGGCTCAATCAATATAGAAGATCTCTCCTAGAAGTGACTTGGTAGTATATCAAGTATCTCACCTTCAGGCGCCTCAGAGAGGTTTTCACCCTTAAGTACGTCCTTTATTTTCTCTTTTTTAGATTCTGACACCGCCACAATGTGGTTTTCACCATCAGATCTTTTATTTTTATTTTTATTTTTCCAATTTTTACGACTAAGATACTTGATATCTGTTTCAGTCATGTTTTCACTCTGTTCACTAGTGGAAGATTCCATAGGTTCAACTATATTGAGATAATAGGCTAACGTATAGTCATTGGCAAAAGTAGGTATATTCACGGGCTGGTTTTGTAAAGTACAGTCAATTAGTTCTAGATGTAGTAAGGATAAATGTTGGATAGTTTTGAGGGAGTTCACAGTATTGTCATCACAACTGCTGATCGAAAAGTCAAGTTCCAGAAGGATACCTTGCATAAATGTCTCGAGACTAGGAAAAGTCAGAACATGATTATTAAAGTGCATGTTAATATTTAGTTGACCTAATCCAATAGACATACTTGTAGCATCGTTCTCTATGCCAGATTGGATTTCATATCGTGGTTCGACAACAATAATATCAGTAGACTAATTTTCATTATTTACATTATATGATTCAAAGTTTGATGTTGAGTTATGAGTAGATATTGTCATGAATAGGACTATTGTCAGAGTTATCAGAGTCATTGGATGAAGTTTCCAAGTCTTCTTTAAGTGATTTAGTGAGTATATGTATGGTATCAACACCAACATCTTTAATGTTGCAAGTTCCTCCAAGATTCATCTCATTTATCATTTGTATTTGATATACCTGTTGACATGATCTTGATGTTTCTATGATTCCCTATCATCTACTCCATTCAGCTTCCTCTAGACTGATGACTGGTTCTGCTTCTGTTGCTTCCAATTCTTCTTGTGTAGTGCTATACCTGATTTTTTTTGTCTTAGTATAGGGGTACATAGATGAAAAGCTTTCTAGTATTCTTCCTTCCTTTAGTCCTTGTTCATAGTTTGCTTGTCTCTTTTGTCTAATTTCCTGTATTTCTTTTTCTAGTTTTATGCGCATCAGCTCTTGAGTATCATTTGTGGTACTAGTAGACTCTTATGGAGTTTCTATAGTGGATGTATCTAAGAGGTGATCTGGACCCCATTCATACTCATTTGAGTCAGTCTCTGAATCTTCTACTTGTTTCCTACTAGTGTATGTGACTAGAACCTTCAGTGGTGCAAATAATTCTCTGATTCTTTCTACTTCATCTCTTATATCCTCTAGGACTTCAACTCCTTGTATTGTTGTAGCATACATCATTGGAGCTTGAGTTCTGACTATTTCTTCTTTCTTGACTATTTATTCCTCTTTCTCTTTTACACACTCTGCTTGAGTTGAGTGTTTGTTTCCTGTAATGTTGAAGGCGATATCCTTTTCTGCCACTTAGACTTAGAAGCATGTTTTTGGTCTGATGTCTTTTTTGGATTGTCCCCCAGTCCAGCCTTATCATTTGTTGATTTCATTTGCAGCTGAATCGGTTCAATAATACCCTCTTGATGTTTTCCCAGGGGACTAGTACCTAAATATCCCATGCATTGAATCATCTTCTAGCTAGGACCATATTGGGTTGAGGAAATCTCACAATGTCGTACTTCCTCATTTTGACTATCTTCATTGAAAAGCCATTTAAGAACTGCATCCTCTTCTATTTCATCTGTTGGGGAAGTAGAAGACTATACAAAAAGACCATCATATATGATATTCGGAGCTGAAGTTTGTGTTCTCATGGCCTCTGATGGTTTGCCCAACTATTTTGGTGATGGAGGGAGAGAGACTAATGAAATTACAAGTTATATCTTGTAGCCATCCATGCCGGTATTTCTAATGTTCAATTTATTTTCTAAGTCTTTCATCAAAGCTTTCGGATTTTCATTTGTAGAAGTTGCCCTATTATGAGGTACAAAAGTATCAACACCTTTTGTCAATGCATTACAAGGGACATTTGTATCAACAAGAATAGTGACTTCAACTCCATTGTAGGGAAATTTTAAGCATTGATGGTATGTAGATGGAACTGCCTACATTTCATGAATCCATGGTCTGCCCAGTAAGATATTGTATAACAGAGGAAGATCAAGTACCTAGAAAAGGACATCTCTTTCTATAGGTCCCACTTTGATTGGTTATGATACCAGACCTTTAGAGGTCCTTTCTTCTTCATCATAGGCTTTAATTGTTATTTTCTTGGCAGGATCAATGACATTTTCAGAAAATCCTAGTTGTGTAAGCAGACTGTAAGTACATATATTCAACCCCACGCCTCCATCTATCAAAACACGTTTGACTCTTTGTTTATGGATCATGGCTTCAATATGCAATGGCTGGTTATGTGGATGATTTAGCAAGTTGTCATCTTCTTCAAAGAAGGTCAGATAGTGATGTGAAGTTAGATGACCCACCATAGACTAAAACTAATCAATATCTAAATCTTTTAGAACATTAGTGGTGAGCAACACTTTGTCAAGAATTTTAGCAATTCAAAGATTGAGATTTGAGCATTTGTCCTTTTCAATTGTTCAACAATGCTATATCCAGAGGATGATGTTGAAGTTAGCCTTTTAAATTTATCCAAGGTTGATTCTTTTTCTTTGTTTGACGGGGCTGGTAGGTTTGATGTTGATTGAGCTGGGTTGGAAGAACTAGCTCCTTGGAGAGTGACTTTCTTTTGAGAATGGGTCAGAGCTCTTGCATATCATGATTCATTTGGTTTATCTTGTACTATAATCACATTGCAATATTTAGATTGGGAAGGCTCAATCATGTTAATGACATTGTCATTGCGGGTATAAGTATAATTTACTTTGGCACCTCCTTCGGTCTTTGAGGAATCACCTTGTTCGTAAATAGGTAAAGGGTCCTTAAATTCTTTGTGATCAACATTGGTTCGGTGATTCCCGACAACAATTTTACTAGAGTCTATGAGATCTTGAATCTCATGCTTGAGCTTCATGCAGTTGTTTGTGTTATGACCTTTATTCTGATGGTAGTCATAGTATTCATTTTCTCTCCACTATTTTGGTTTGACTTCTAGATCATATGGCCTGGAAGTATCTGGTAACGTTATCAGATTGTTTGCCAACAGAGTTTTGAAAGCAGATTCATATTATTCTTCGAGAGGAGTAAAATCACGTCTAGGTTTGGAAAGCCAAGGTTTCTCTTTGAACCATTATTTTGTTTTCTCTGGAGGATTTTCCAATGCAGCTTTGAGCGCTTGTGTGTCACTAGCCAAGTTGAATATCATGGGCTTTGAGCTGGTTTTAATAGTGTCTACTACTCTGTCATTAATAATGTTCTTATTATTGTCTTTGCCATACTTCCAATACTTGTTTTTCTCTTTAGAGCTAGATCCTGGTTGTGTTTCTTTCCAAGGTGAGATATCCCTCTTCTTTATGAGCACATCTTCCATTCGAATAGCATTATCTACCATTTTGTTAAATGATGGGTGTACTTGCATTTTGATATTATATTTCAATTTTGGGACCAAGTTGTTGACAAATATATCCATTTTCTCAGAATCTAGGATAGGTTGTGAATACTTAGAGAACATCTTTCTCCAACGTTGGAGGAAAGTAAGAAAAGGCTCCCCTATTTTTTGTTTAGTATTGCAAAGTTTGATCATAGTCATGGGATGTCGAATGTTGTATGAAAATTGTTGTAAAAATAGTTGGATTAGTTCTTCAAATGTTTTTATTCCTTTGGGTATACTTGAGAACCATTCCATAGCTTGTCCTCCCAAATTCCTTGGAAAAAGGCACATGAGATATGTTTGATCGTGCATGAACTCCATACAGGAAGCACAAAATTCCTTGACATTATCTTGAGGATCTAAGGTACCATCATATTTGTTAAATTTTGGGATCTCAACTCATGAAGGAAATGGAGGCATGTATAGATTCTTATCAAATGGAAAGGGGCATATTGTCTCTAGAGAATATTGTTTTGGGGACTTATCCTTATTCTTCAGTTCTGTGATCTCAGTCTATAAGGCTTGTAATTGTTTGTGTACCATGAGTATAGGTGATTCTTCATTTTTAGTAATGAGTGTCTGAACATCATATCCAGTAGGAAGTTTGGCACCTTGTTTTGCTAGTTCTAAGAAATAGTCTTCCCTTTCTCGAGCCAGGATAGCTTTCATCATCTTTTGGAAGTCTTTATCCTTTTGACAGTCACAAATATCTTTTTCTAGAGGTTCAATTTCTTCTTCGGCTTCACTTGATGAGGAATCATTATCAGTTTCATGAATACTAAGGTTGTCTTTGTCATTGTATTTCATCTCATGTATAGTGGGAGATTCGGGTTCATCAAAAATTGGTACCCCTGATGATGAAGGTTTATCAGTGAGCAGGTCCTTCACGTAATATGGGTTATCTTGATATGTGAAGGGTTGTCCTTTTCCTTTGGCCTCTTTCTTACGAGAACTACAGGTTTGAGTAGGCATTTTTATGGATTAGTGTGACCTAAAGTTGTTTGTGATCCAGAGGTCAAGATCAAATTCAGAGCTAGTTGTTCAGTTAACGTATTTGTTTGAGAGAAGCAACTAAGATTTAGTTTGGTTTCAGGAAAGATCTATCCTGTATAAGACATTTATCTAAGTTGATTTGAGAGTAGTGACTAAGATTCAGTCTAGTTTTAAGAATGATCTATCCTATATAAGACATTATCTAAGTGACTTAGGTTTGATAAGTAGTTGATTGAACTAGCTAAAAGATGATCGGCCAAATCGTGCAATACAAATGGCAGAGGTACACTGTCTTGATCTATTTATGCTTAGGATGATGATAACTAGTATTATGTTCACTGTAAACTATTTTAGGCAAGTCTGACTACTCTGTACTGACAAAATCAGAGATTAGTATGACAGGTTTTACTGAGCAGGACGACAATTTAATAGCTTCAGGACGACAATAGTTTTGTTTCGTATGAGTTGCTACCTAGTACTGTACGACAGATGGGTATGTCTAGGATGACAGAAGATTCAGTGCAATTATATATCGTATGACACAAGATTCAACTTTATACGACAGAGTATTAGGATTCGTATGATAGAGGATTGAGCTCAGACGACAAATAATCAGACTCGTACGACACAGGATATGAAGCAGGATGATAATTATCAGATTCGTACGACTGTTCTCACAACAGAGATAAAAATTCTAAGTTTTTCAATAGCTTAGTATGACCAATTCTAAGATGGACTGATTTTTTACTAGGATAGACTAGTTTTGGACATAATTTTGACTTAGGATGGACTAGTTCTGACACGGATAGAGTTTTTGATCACCAAGTTGTTTCTTGTTTTCTCCAATTTTGGTATTCTAGTTTTAGTTTGAGGGATGAAAACATAGAAAACACGTAGTATGAATAGTAACTCCAATCACAACATGCAAGCCCTACGGAATTTGGTGAGAGAAGAAAACTTTTGCTTGTAGACTCAGGTAAACACCCAATAGGTAATCAGAATATAGCCACTAAGTCTCACACAATGGATTCTCAACATCGTATTATCCAACTCCAAACACTAATGGGGGCACGAAATGACAAGTATCTTGGGAGAGTTACTATCTCTCTTACACAAAGATTATCCCCCCTTTCAGAGGTGAACCGGGTAGCTTCTAATTTTAATTGCATCTAGTAAGGGATCTGTTCGGTGCATAGAGGTATAAACTCAATTAAGAGGTCTCCCAGCCTTGAAAACCAAGGTTCAATATACCCGAAGGTACTGAGGAGAGATATTCTCGAGCACTGTCGTTGACTTGATTTTCATCAAATCACGTTTATTTTATAGTGGGTTGGAGTACTTGGCATTTAGCCGTTCCCACTTAGGTCATTCCCCTCACATCGGTCATAAAGGCTTTAAGAGTTTTTAAGCTCCTCGGGAGGGCAGACCTACTAAAGATGTATAAATCTGAAACAAAGAAAATGCCTCAAGGGTCTGGATTTCTGATTGTCTAGAAAAAGACAAGAGCATACTCTCCTACCTCTCAAAATTTACTTAAAACATGAAATACAGACTTGTTCTTTAACCAGATAGAAATTTAGGTGCCTAAAAATGAATTTAAAGAATACATGATGTTTGGTCGATTCTTCTCAGGCAACCTGCAAAGACAATGAATCAGTAGTCATATTGTCTTTGTGCGACAAGCATATTCTTCGACAAGCATTCTGCAAAAACTGATTAGGCTGTGAAAAATTCTAAGATAGATAGATAAACAACCAGGGTCAATCATCAGTATAATCAATTTGAACAAAAAACCAGAATCATAAAATTTGTTTTTTTTCTCTTTTTAACCAAAAAAAATACAGAATTGTATGATAGAGCTTACCAGATCGTACGATATGGGATTTTAGTTCATATGACACTTGTAGTTTATCATTTTGGCCTATGAGAAATGTCGTACAATATGACGTAGAAGTTGTATGGCCGAAAATCCAAAAAGTCTAAAATTTGAAAAATAACAAAAATGAAAAAGTTAGTCTTGGAGGCCAAAAAATTTAGTCTTTTGCCCCACGGTGGGCCCTAGAGATGTGTGTGTGGAAAAGTGAAAAGAGTCTGATAGCTTCAGGTACAACACTTCATTTAAGTCATTACATGTATGGTTAAACAAATATAAGCATGAATAATAAACCATAACAAAGCAACTAATTGCCTTCTAAAAGATGTGAGTATAAGATTGCTCACAAATTTTTATAAGCAATACCAATGACTAGACTACACCAAGACCAAGGATTTAATCTATATGAGCATGATAAACAAGCAAAACGGATGTAAGATGGATGAATAATTCAAGCAATATGGATTCAATCAATAACGAATAAACTAAATATGCAAATAATTAAAAAAAGCACAATATATTCAATGACTCCAGAGCAAAATCAGTGTAATAATAATAATTTCCAAGCGTGTTCTCAAAAATCTATGGGTTGTTTTGAATGAGAGCCGAAGGCTGAATTTATAGAGAATTACAAAAAAAGCTCAATTTAGGATTAATTGAAAATAATTGAGAAATTAGGTTCAGTTAACCTTGAGATAGATTCCAATTATAGTTTAATTGAAATGCATCTAAATTAGAAGTTCAAGTTGCATTAGAAATAAGAATTAATTAATTCAATGCATTTGTGATAAAAATAGATAGTTCTTTGATTTATTCAAGAAAATAGTCTTTTAATGCAACTGAACTTTTTTTTCTGAAAAACTTTGAGTTCCAATTTTAGAGAATGATCAATAATTCAATTAATTGCTTTTCTAATTTCAAGTTCTAAATTTAGAAATAATATCTCAACTTTGATTTCTCTCTCAATTCAATTCTTTTATTTTATTTTCAATTCAACTCTTGCTTTGCAATTAATTCCTCTTTTGTAATAAATTAATTCCTTTTTTGCATGATTAAATGGCAAATTTATTAATTAATTAAATATGCTAGGAGATTTAATAAATTAAAATAGGATAATTGATCAAAATGATTTTCTTGGAATGATTCAATTAATTAAATAAATATTTAATTAATATTGAGTAATTGATTTGCCATGTGACATTTGATGATTAAAGAATTAATAATGTGCTCAAGATTGATTTAATTGCCTTTAGTTAGGACCTTGGTGATGTTGTTGAGATTAGGGGCCCATGGTTTAGATGACCATTTTTAGGGTATTATAGTATGGTGTCCTGAGGGGTCATATGGCATCCCATGACCCCTTAGGACACCATATGGTGTTGTTATGGGTTGTATGGTGTCTTAAGGGGTCATATGGTGTCTTAAGAGGTCATAAGACACCATACGACCTCATAGGAAACAATATGACACCTAAGGGGTCATATGGTGTCGTAAGAGGTCATAGAACACCATACGACCCATAAAGACACCATATGGAGTCCTAAGGAGTCATATGGTGTCCTAAGGGATCATAGAACACCATATGACCCCTTAGGACACCATATGACCCATAATGCCACCTAAGGGGTCATATGGAGTTCTAAGGGGCCATAAGACACCATATGACCCCTTAGTACACCATATGACCCATAAAGATTATCCAACCAATACATCCACATGATCCAAAGAAACCAATATGTTCATCTTCTTCAAATGTTCTACTTTATATCCTATCTTCTTTATAAAAAATTAAAAAAAATGACCACCTTGTCAATCTTCTTATCACCTCATCTATATGCAAACAAAAAGAAGATATATTGGAGGAGCCTTCCCATAACTATTTATAAATTATGTCATACAATTTTCCTGATTAATAAATGATAGCTAATAAAATGATTTATTATTTAAAGTTATGAATAAAACATCATACAATAGAACATCGGTAGTTTAGTTTTGATATAGATAAGTTAGACCATTGTCAGCATAAGAGAGACTCCAGGCAAACAAACAATGAGGCTTCACTAAAAAGCAAGTGTAAGAGCTTGACCTAACCCTGAGAGTACTACCTTTCTAAAACATATGATGCTCTTAAGTTTGCAAGGCTATAGGAATGATCTCAATTGTGACTATAGGAATTACACACTTGATGTCTTTCATGGGTATGTACCCTTCCAAGGATTTTGACAAGTGATGATCATCATATACTACCACTGTCATGCTTACAAAAAACTTCAATTTCTTTAGATGGCAGGCATTGTGTAACATGATGGGAACTCTCGCATACCTACCACTATCATTTTCTATGACACCATCTGTGTTACTCTCCCTCTTTATCAACCTACCAGTTGTTTCCTTTTGAAAAACATATTGCAGGTTCTCTGACTCGTCATTTTGCTTTGTTGACACTATTTTCCATATCTTCTCTGCTCATTAAAAACACATTCGAGAAGAATATTGTTGCAGGTTTCCTTGTTTGTCACGGTAATGCACCGTGGTTCAATTTCAGACCCTTCTTCCTCCTATTCAATATACACACACAAATCCATCAGTCAATTTTCTTAGGAGAGCATACATGATAATAATCAAAGAGGAAGTTGCAGAAAAGAAATAAATTCACTTACTTCTATAGAAGTGCAGACATAGTTGCAATGGGGTATGGAGGGAGGGAGGGAGAGAAGAAGATAGAGAGAGATGGGGTATGGAGGAAGGGAGAAGGGGAGAGAGAGAGAGAGAGAGAGAGAGAGAGAGGGAGAGAGAGAGGCACCTTGTACATGCTTGAGAGGGGGGGAGAGGGAGACAATACACTTACATACACACATATGTGTGTATATATATACTTAATATATTATATATTATTATATACATATATATAAATATTATATATTATAATTTTTATATAAAATTATATATTATATGTATATACACATATTATATATACAATATCATATTATACAGACTCCCAATATTTAAACAAATGTAGTGTGTACTCGCTGTTTATAGTAAACATTGTGCGTACGTGTTGTTTATAGTTAAGATAGAGTGTGTGCTTTTTACACCATAAGTACCCCGTACGCGTTTTTTATACCATAGGTACCCTGTACGCGCTTTTGACTATTTAGGCTTGGAAATAGGCTTGGATGACAAAGCTACGGTTTGGAAGTTTGATTTCCCTCCATTTCCCTCCTTTTTGATGTGTTTTATTTTATCAACTTGGTTTCATGACTTTGTCATCATCAGGTTTACACTTCATCAAGTGGTTATTTCTAAAATTGGCACCATATTTTCACCCATCTTCTGAGCTTTCTAACATATATTATTTTTTAAAATTTGAACAACAGTAACATATTATCATTGAATTCCTTTTACTAGTATCTCCATAGTTCTCACAGACATAGGTGCACCATTTTTTTAATAACTTTTGATATACTTATCCAAATTTTTTAAAAATTATATATTATTCTAGTGCACTTGATTCTTTCCAATTTAAAAAAAAAATTATTTTTTTTATTTTTTTAGTGCAACTTATGCTTCACGCACAAACAGGTACCTAATTTTCAGGATGTGCTCGATTGGAAAAATCATTAAAAAAAAAATACTAAACAAAAAATTATAAAAATATACACATCTTCTAGTGCTCACTCTTAACTATGTTTTTGCCAAAGGATTTGTCAAAATACTAAATCTAACTATGACTTTTTTGATGTGTATGTCAAACGCTATGTTATGTTTTTCAGAAAAAATCAAGGTCTATTTTCCATGCACGAAGGATTTGACCCCCTTAATCTTATCCAATTTTGAAAAAGTTTAGTAGTTTGAAAACTAGATTTAGAGTACTACAATATTTGTTCTTTGATTATCTTCACATCTTGAGTGGATGAATTTCAAATTTTGCCTTCAAGTTCAAGTTCACCCAATTTCAAAAAAAATGTGTCCACTTATACCCCCTTTTTTACCACCATCTTTGTGCACTTACCCAACTCTCTTTTGGATCATCTTGATATCTAGAATCCATGCACACAACATGCATAATGTCTTGCCTAGTCTGAGTAAGATATAGTAGTCCACCAACCATAGATTTGTACAAACACTAATTAGCTTTAGGAGATTCATCATTCTTAGACAATTTACAACCAGTCACCATAGGAGTTCCAATAGGTTTGGATTCATCTAACCCAAACTTCTTTAGCAATTCCTTCACATATTTAGTTTGAGATATAAATATACCTTTTCCAGTCTGTGAAATCTACAAACCTAAGAAATTTTTTATTTCTCCAATCATATACATCTGAAATTCTTTCTGCATATCACTGGCGAACTTCATGCTCATGTTATCATCTCCTCCAAAGATAATATCATCAACAAAGACTTCAACAATCAAGATGCTATCATTCTCAATATTAAAGTACAAGTTACTGTCAATGGCACCTTTATTAAATCTCAATTTCAACAAATATTTATCTAATCTAGCATACCAAGCTCTAGGGGTTTCTTTTAATCCATAAAGTGCTTTCTTCAATTTACATACCATTTCTCCATCATTTGATAATGAAAATCCATCAGCTTTCTCAATGTAGACTTCTTCCTCAAGATCACCATTCAAAAAGGCATATTTGATATCCGTCTGATACACTTTGAAATCTTTATAAGAATCATATGCAAACAACAGTCTAATAGCTTCAAGTCTGGCCACCAGAGAAAAAGACTCCTCATAATCAATTCCTTTTGTCTGAGAATATCCTTTGCATACTAGCCTTGCTTTATTTCTAACAACTTCACCAACTTCATTCAATTTGTTCCTAAACACCCATTTAGTACCTATAACATTCTTATCTTTAGGTCGAGGCACAAGCTCCCAAGTGTTATTCTTTTCAATATGATTTAATTCTTCTTCCATAGCTCTCATCCAATTTTCATCTTTACAAGCTTCAACAACATATTTAGGTTCAATTTTAGAATTCAAACACACCTCTTCAGTAGCTAATCTTTTTCTAGTCATCACACCGTTATTTTTATCTCCAATAATCTGATTTTCTAAATGATTTAATCTTACATACCTCTATGTCTTCTGATTGTTCTAATTCTCATGTTCTTGCATATCTTCACCAACAACAGCAACATCTAGGTTAATAGCCTCTACTGGATCATTCTGCTTTGGTTCTTTAGTCTAAATAGGGTTCAGAACAATATGCTGACCATCATCATATCCACATGCTCTAATCTCTTTTCCAAGGTTCTCATCCACCTTCACATTCGCACTTTCCACTATCTTTATGAGTCTCTTATTGTAGCACCAGTAGGCTTTTCTCTTTGTTGAATATCCCAAGAAAATTCCTTCATCACTTCTAGCATCAAACTTTCCTATATCCTCATCTCTCTTGATATAACATTTGCTACCAAATACTCTGAAATATCTCATAGTAGGAACATGACCAAACCATAACTCATAAGGAGTCTTATCGGTATCACCTTTGATATGAACTATGTTGAATGTGTAAACAACAGTGCTAATAGCTTCTCTCCAGTAGATTTTTGTAACATTTCCTTCAATCAACATAGTCCTTGCAACATCCAAAATAGTTATGTTCTTCCTTTCAAAAACTCCATTCTGCTGAGGGGTTCTAGGAGTAGATCATGTCTTCTAATCCCATGCTTCTCATAGAATGAATTGAATTCACCAGAACATAATTCTCCACCTCTATCAGATCTCAGACACTTCACCATCAATCCAAACTTAGTCTCCACCTTTGCTTTGAATATTTTGAATTTGTCTAATTCTTTTGATTTTTCTTTCAAAAAGACAACCCACATCATCTTGGAATAATCATTACTTAGCAACATGAAATATTTGTCACCCTACACACTTCTAACATGTGTAGGTCCACATAGGTTAGTATGAACAAGATTTAACAATCCATAAGATGTATACTACTTTCTCTTGAAAGAAATCCTTGTTTGCTTACCCAACTGACATTCTTTATGTTGGAATCCAAGAACACTGAGAGGGGGGGGTGAATTAGTCTTCTCCTGGAATGATTAATTTTAACCTTATTAGCACAACAACCTAGCAACTGGTATGCATAAAAGCAAATAACAAGAAGTAATAATGCAACCACAAAGATGAACACCATAACATACAAATTTATACGTAGAAAACCTCAAGGAAGAAAAACTATGGTGGGATTGGAGACCCACAATATCTATCCATTGATCAAATGAATAAATATTACATATAAGGGGACTCTACATGTAGGAAGGCCAACAGCCTAGAGCACACTACTCAGCACAAAAGGAGCCTCACTGACTACAACAAATATTTGGACTACAATAGGGAAAGAAGATTGAACTGCAAGCATAGAATCTCCTATGCCTGAGTATAGTTATAGTTAAGCTCAATTCCAGAGGTCTTAAACCTCTTACACAAACTCAATTTGATCACCTATGATCAACCAAAATCTCTACATATGATTAGAAATTTATTCGCACACAGATAATCCCATAACCCATTATTGATGATCTACAAAGAGATCTTACATCATATTTATACAAACCTAGGACCTTAATAATTAGGTCAGCCACCTAAAATATAATACAATAAATCCATTACATAAATCTACAAACCAATGATAATCCAAGTCGGCCTAAGACCAAAACAACATTAACCAAACAATAAATCCAACCGGTAATGCATCAGGAGCATCCACCAACAGGTTACATAAATCGGTCCATAACCATACTGAATAGCACCAGACCTAAAATAGGTCATTATAATCCAAATGCAACACCACCGATCAACTATAAAATGAACATGATAACCATCAGCATCCTGAGAACCTTCTAGAAGCTGCATCAACACCACTTATTGAATCCATCAAAAGATCTTCAACAAAGCTCTATAGGTAAAAATCTTACTGGTAACAAAAAGGCTTATAACTAGAACATATGATAGCTTCCGGATCACCAAATCCCAAACCAACTGAATGTGACATGAACATGAATGACTAAACCAAACCAATTCCACCAAACTAAATGTACCGGAGATAGTCTCCAGATCAACAACACAATCCAACCACTCTACAGGAACCCGGTATACAGCCAAACAAGCTAGTGTTGACATCAATGACAAACATCAATGCAACACATAATCAATTCCTCCAAATTGCCAACACTTTACATACTGGATTAGCAAGCTTAACAATCTTAGGAAGATCTCTAACAACTTGAATAGATTAGATCTTAATCATTGAATCAAAGTTAACATGACACATTCTCCTGTGCAATAACCAACTTTCATCTATCTAAGCAATCAAACAGCTTTTCTCACCAACAATCAAATGAAAAATGTTACCTTCAATCTTCATTCTAGAGGCAATCTCTATACCAGAGGCATTTAGGATCTTGCATTTGCCATTCTTGAATTATAGATCATAACCTTTATCAACCATCTATCCAACACTCAAAAGATTATGCTTCAAGCCTTCAACATACAGGATGTCATCCGTATTATGCCTACCATCAAAAGAAATAGAACCTCTACCATGGATCACACAACATTTGTTATCTCCAAATATTACTATTCCACCATCATATTTTTTCATACTCACAAATTTGCTTTTATCACCAATCATATGATGTAAACAACCACTCTCTATTACCCATTCATCTTTCTCTTCAACCTTAGCAGCTAAAGATTTGTCCTCAACAACATAGCTAGTGGAATCAACAGATACAGGTCCATCTTCCTTAATGTCAAGAAATACAACTTCATCCCCTTTAGATTCATCATCTATAACACCTTCACTAGTAGCATAATAGAAATTCTTCTGATTTATATACCTCTGGTTAGACTTGTAAGGCTTGTCATACTTCTCATGCTTCTCATATCTATCATTTCTATCATGCTTATCAAACTTATCATGCCTATCATATTTATCCATTCTCTTTGGGCATCTAGAAGCAAAATGTCCTATCTTATTTCAAGAGAAACATTTCAAAGGAAATTTTCCATCATACTTACTAGCTCCTTTAGGCAATCTTCAGGCAATCAATGCTTCAAGATCATCAAGTTATCTTTCTTTCTCTTCCATCTCTCTTCTCTCTCTTACATTTCTGGATATTCTGCACTCATCAAGATCATATTTCTACTTTTCAAATATAGATATTGATGCTCTAAATGTTGTCTTAGACTTTCCATGCGACTCTCCAAACTCGCTTAGCTCAAATGAAAAAATCTTTTCAACCAGCATATCTCTTGCCACTATAGTCACACTATGGATCTCATCAATAGCAACTGCCTTATGTTTATAGGGAGGCAAATATCTTAGCACCTTAGCAACAATTTCATCTTCTTTAAGGGCTCTACTGGCACATTTGATACCTAGGACAAGATCATTCTGTTAGGTCCCAAAGACAACTGAGAGGGGGGGGGGGGTGTGAATCAATTGTCTAATAAATTCAAACCAAAAACTAATTAACCAACTTAATGCTTAATACCAGTAAACCAGTTAAGTATGCTGGTAGATAGTGTTAATAGTAAATTGCTATACCGGTAAGGATTAATGCATGAAACACAAACATAAAGTCATCCACAACACATGACACCAATATTTGTACGTGGAAACCCTGTAAGGGGAAACACCATGGTGGGAAACCTTACCCACAATTAGATGATACTACTACAGATAGTAAGTGTACATAAATGGGGTCTACACATGCAGAAAGGCCAACAGCCTAGATCTCACTACTCAATCACAAAATGGGAGTCACACTGACTACAGTTGGATGGTTAAATCCAATAAGAATGTACTGCACAAAATAGCATCTTCATATGCTAGATTTAGTACCGGTGTAATGCTGATATGCTTCTACAAAAACCTAACTTCACCTTCAAATGATGTCTTCATGTATATCCCTGCTTGATCTCACATATACCTTCACTTAATTCTTTTTCGCATTCTACACTTGATCTTACAAATAAGATCTTACATTTATACCATACCCTAAGACCAAGTTTAGTAGGTCAGCTCTACAAGATATTAAAATTAAACATTTTCCATACAATATAATATCCGATGCAATAACTAATTAAACATGTTGGCTTAATGCATTTACAACAATAATAAATCATCTCCATAACATGCCATGCTGATTTGGAAAAGATAAACCTGCCGGTGTAACCCTAGATAACCTGGACCTATTTGCCGATAAAAGCAAATATGCAAATATGAATATACCAATGATTAATTCTTCAAAACACAGTGTCCACACGATGTCTTCGACATTACCAAGTGTCTTCCATATCATTCCAGGTACCGGTGAACAATATATCCTACCGGTGAACCATATACCAGTAACTGTTGCACAGTTTACTTGCATGCCGATGAATGTTGCTAGATCTTCAAAGTAGGTGTTGACATCAATGACAAAACCATACCAAAATACCAACAATCTCCCCCTTTGGCATTGATGGCAACACAAGATGGAAAAACCATCAAAGTGCCAAAACAAAAATACCAAATACAAAAACCAACAATCTCCATTTCTCCCCCTAGGAGTAACATGTGTTTATCCAAAGATTTATTTTCAATACCAATCTCTCTTTAAAGGATAATGTGTTTTTCCATAGATATCTCTCCCCCTTTGACATCAAATGCCAAAGTCACAAAATTCAAGTTCATACAAAATACCAACCAATTCAATATACCAACTACTCCCCCTGAGAAGTAGCTTCCTCATCAAATATCGGAATAAAAGATTTGTCTTTTTAATTCTACCGGTTGATGACAATCATCAAATATCTAAGTCTCTACCGGTGGTGGTATGACTCCAAGCTGATCTCTGAGATATGCAAAAGTCTCCTTAGGCAAAGGTTTTGTGAAAATATCTGCAAGTTGTTCTTTAGTATTCACATAAACCAGTTTTATCTCCTTTTCTTCAACTTTTTCCCTTAGAAAATTCAGTTTGATAGAAACATGTTTTGTTTAGAATGTAATACTGGATTCTTAGATA
Organism: Cryptomeria japonica; assembly: GCF_030272615.1. Lineage (NCBI taxonomy): Eukaryota > Viridiplantae > Streptophyta > Pinopsida > Cupressales > Cupressaceae > Cryptomeria > Cryptomeria japonica. Next base: position 284,740,016 of record NC_081413.1, read on the forward strand.
TATCAATTGTTGCAATGTTATCATAGTATATAGTAATGGGTTCCTTGCATTTACCTTTAGGTCTTTCAACATTTGCTTAAGCCATAATACCTGTGTAGAGTTAGTTGCTGCTGCAACATATTCTGATTTTGTTGTTGATAAAGATGTACACCTCTGTTTCTTACTCAACCAAGAAACTAATCTCTTTCCAAGAAAGAATGCTCCTCCAGTGGTGCTTTTTCTATCATCTATATCTCCTTCCCAATTTGCATCTGTGTATGCACATAGGTCAAAATTTTCATCTTTAGGATACCATAATCCAAGATTTGCTTTGCCTTGTAAGTACCAGAAAATCCTTTTTACTACTGATTCATGATTTTCCTTAGGATTACTCTGAAATCTAGAAACAATACATACTGCATTCATAATATCAGGCCTAGTTTGTGTCAAATACAATAAACCTCCTATCATAGATTTGTATCTAGTTGGATTACCAGGTGTAGATTCATCCCTTTGAGATAATTTGTCATTTGTAGTCATAGGCGTTCTTACCGGTTTAGAGTTCTCCATCCCAAATTTCTTTAGTAATTCTTTCAAGTACTTGGATTGACTCAAAAATATACCTTTATCAGTCGGAGAAATCTGCAAACCTATAAAGAATTTTATTTCTCCAATCATAGACATTTCAAATTCTTGCTGCATTTTAAGAGAAAATTCCTTACATAATCCATCTTCTCCTCCAAAGATTATATCATCAACAAATACTTCAATAATCAAGATGTCATCATTAGTTATTTTGTAATATAAATTGCTATCTACATTTCCTTTAGTAAGACCAATCTTCAAAAGATACTTATCCAACCTTGCATACCAAGCTCTTGGGGCTTGTTTCAATCCATACAGAGCTTTTCTTAACCTACAAACCATATCATTGTCATCTGTCAAAGAAAATTCATCAAGTTGTTCAATATATACTTCTTCCTCAAGATCTCCATTCAAAAATGCACATTTAATGTCCATTTGATAAACTTTGTAGTCCTTGTGAGTTGCAAAAGCCAAGAATAATCTAACTGCCTCAATTTTGGCTATCGGTGCAAAGGTTTCATTGTAATCAACTCCTTCTTTTTGAGAATATCCCTTACACACTAGTCTTCCTTTATTTCAGACAACCTTACCATCTTCATTAAGTTTGTTTCTAAATACCCATTTAGTTCCAATTACATTTTTATCTTTAGGCCGGGGAACTAGTGTCCAAATATTATTTTTCTCAATTTGTCCTAATTCTTCTTCCATAGCTTTAATCCAAAATTTATCTTCACATGCCTCATTGATAGATGATGGTTCAATTTGAGAAATAAGACATACCTCTTCATTTTCCAATCTTCCTCTTGTCATAACTCCTTTAAATTTGTTTCCAATTATCTGATCTTCAGAATGATTCAATCTTACATACAGGGGTGTCTTAGTTTTCTGTTGTTCTTCAGTTATTGTGGAATCTTCTGATGATGCCGGCGTAACTGGATCTTCATTCTGTACAGGTGGATTTAGTATAGGTTCATTTGTCACAATTTCTGTTGCCAGTTTAGAGTCTATATACCTTGAAGTTCCTCTGAATTGTTCATCAATCTTTACATTTGTGCTCTCAACAATTTTCTGCAATCTTTTATTAAAACATCTATATGCCTTGCTCTTAGATGAATAACCAATAAATATTCCTTCATCACTTCTAGGATCAAATTTTCCAATATACTCATCTCTTCTAATATAACATTTACTTCCAAATTTTTTGAAATACTTAATAGTAGGAGTATTACCAAACCATAGTTCATGAGGGGTCTTACCAGTTTCACCTTTGATGTGAACTTTGTTGAATGTATAGATAGCAATGCTAACTGCCTCTATCCAATACATGTGGTAGATTTGCTTCTGATAACATACTTCTAGCTGCATCCAAGATAGTTCTGTTTTTCCTTTCAACAACTCCATTCTGCTGTGGTGTCCGAGGTGCTGATAACTGTCTTCTGATTCCATTTACTTCACAAAATGTATTAAAGTACTTAGATGTGAATTCTCCTCCTTGATCTGATCTTAAACATTTGATTTTCTTACTGGTTTCATTTTCAACCATTGCTTTGAATAGTTTGAACTTTCCAAGTGCTTCTAATTTCTCTTTGAGAAACGTAACCCAACACATTTTAGAATAATCATCAATAATTAGCATGAAATATCTATCACCTTGTAAGCTTTTGGTTCTAGTTGGACCACATAAATCAGTGTGAATTAAATCAAGAGCATTTTTGGATTTTTCTGGAATACTTTTGAAACTAGCTATAACTTGTTTTCCAAATTGACATTCCTTACAAATTGTATTCTGAGGTTTCACAATTTTAGGTAGATCTCTAACTGCCTTAGAAGTACTAATTTTTACCATGCAATCAAAGTTTACATGACATAATCTCTTATGCCATAACCAACTTTCATCTATATGTGCAATTAAGCATGCCTTTTCACTGTTATTCAAATGAAAGATATTGCCTCTAGTCTGATTACCGGTTGCAATTTCCAAACCAGTTTTATTCATGATTTTACATTTTCCATTTTTAAATTGTAACTGAAATCCCTTCTCAACTAATTGACCAACACTTAAAAGATTATTCTTTAATCTTTCAACATAGTAGACATTGTCAGTGTTATGCTTACCATCAAGAGATATTGAACCCTTACCTTTGATTGAATAGGCTTTGTCATCTCCAAATCTTACTAAATCTCCATTGTATTCTTGAAAGTTCAAGAATTTACCTTTGTCTCCAGTCATATGATGTGAGCATCCTGAGTCAATAATCCATTCATCCCTTGTTTCAACTTTAGCTGCTAGGGCTTGTTCTACCGATTGAGCAGTAGGTGTCGGTTGATCTTCAGTTATAGCAACAAAAACCCATCCATTGTCTACTGGATCCTCATCAGAATCATCAGTCACACCTTCATCAGCAATGTAACAAGATTTATCTTTGTTCTTTTTAAATCTGTATCTCTAATATTCAGGATTAGGCTTGTATGTTCTTCTAGCTTCTTCTCTTAGTCTAGCATGTCTATCAGGGCGTCTTGAAGCCATATGACCAATCTTATTGCAGTTAAAACATTTAAAGGGTGCTTTACCTTCATACTTACTTCCAATTAGACCTTTTGGCATTTTTGTTACAAATAATGCTTCAAGTTCTTCAAGCTCTTCATTCTCCTTTTTGGATTCTTCAAGTTCTCTTGCATAAAAGGCTCTCCAGTCTGATTTGTCAAATGATGGAGCAAATGATGTTGATGCTTTAAAGGACAAATCAATTTTTATAGTAGCAATAGGACCAAATTCCTCAATTTCAAAGGCTGAAAGTTTTCCAATCAATGTATCCCTAGTTACTGATGTATTAGGCATTGTTCTCAACTCATTTATAGTAGTAATCTACATTTTATATGTCGGTGGCAAACCTCTTAATATTTTTGAAACAATTTCATCCTCACTCAGAGTTCCTCCACAACATTTAATACCCAAAACATTTACATTTACTCTTTCCATAAAAGCAGAAATCCTTTCATCTTCTTCCATTTTTAGATGTTCATACCTGACTCGGAAGCTTTCAAGTTTTGCAATTTTGACTGTGGAATCTCCTTCATTCAGTGTTTCCAAGTGATCCCAAATAGCTTTAGTAGTAGACCTATCTGATAATCCCATGATTTGTTGATTTGATAATGGGCTTAAAAGTGCTTCTCTTGCTTTGCAATCATTCTCTTCATCTTTAGCTAAGGTAGTTGGAGCAGTCTGACCAGCTACAACAACAGTATAACCATTCTTAGTAACTTCCCAGATGTCTTTGCCAATGCAATTCAGATGTGTCTCCATTCTGATCTTCCATATTCCATAGTTGGTTCCATCAAGTTTAGGACTGTCCTTCCTAAAATAATTAGTAGACATTGGATCTCCTCAAGTTGTTAAACTTCTGCAAAAGAGGACTAGGCTCTAATACCAATTGTTAGGTCCTAGAGAGAACTGAGAGGGGGGGGGGGGGTGAATCAGTTCTCTAATAAATTCAAACCAAAAACTAATTAACCAACTTAATGCTTAATACCAGTAAACCAGTTAAGTATGCCGGTAGACAGTTTTAATAGTAAATTGATATACCGGTAAGGATTAATGCATGAAACACAAACATAAAGTCATCCACAACACATGACACCAATATTTGTACGTGGAAACCCTGTAAGGGGAAAAACCACGATGGGAAACCTTACCCACAATCAGATGATACTACTGTAGATAGTAAGTGTACATAAATGGGGTTTGCACATGCAGAAAGGCCAACAGCCTAGAGCTTACTACTCAATCACAAAATGGGAGTCACACTGACTACAGTTGGATGGTTAAATCCAATAAGAATGTACTGCACAAAATAACATCTTCATATGCTGGATTTAGTACCGGTGTAATGCTGATATGCTTCTACAAAAACCTAACTTCACCTTCAAATGATGTCTTCATGTATATCCCTTCTTGATCTCGCATATACCTTCACTTAATTCTTTTTCGCATTCCACACTTGATCTTACAAATAAGATCTTACATGTATACCATACCCTAAGACCAATTTTAGTAGGTCGGCTCTTCAAGATATTACAATAAAACATTTTCCATACAATATAATATCCAATGCAATAACCAATTAAACATGTTGGCTTAATGCATTTACAACAATAATAAATCATCTCCATAGCGTGCCATGTTGATCTGGAAAACATAAACATGCTGGTGTAACCCTAGATAACCTAGACCTATTTGTCGGTAAAAGCAAATATGCAAATATGAATATACCAATGATTAATTATTCAAAAAAAAGTGTCCACATGATGTCTTCAACATTACTAAGTGTCTTCCATATCATTCCAAGTACTGGTGAACAATATATCTTGCCGGTGAACCATATACCAGTAACTGTTGCACAGTTTACTTGCATGCCGGTGAATGTTGTTGGATCTTCAAAGTAGGTGTTGACATCAATGAAAAAACCATACCAAAATACCAACACATTCACCTTAGACATGAAAGAGTGTATGTTCTCATCTTCTCCCATCTTCAACATCTCATACATTCCTTTCAAACTCTGTAACTTAGAAACTTTCACTTGTTTATCTCCTTCATACAAGATTCCAATCTTCTTCCAGATCTCATGTGTGGTTTGAAGTACCAATACATTTGTCATCTCTGAATTAGTCAAGGCACTCATGAATGCTTCCTTCACTCTAATATTATGTTCAGCTTCTTTGATCTCATCTATAGTAACCGATCCATTTGAAGGAGAAAAATAGGCATTCTTTGTAATCTTCCAGTAATATTCTCTAAGACATTTCAAGTGCACTTCCATCCGGTTCTTCCATATAGCATAGTTACTTCCATCAAATCTCGGGTTGTCCTTCTTAAGTTAACACTTCCAGTTCTAGTTGCCATCCTGGATCTCCTCAAGTGGTTAGGCTTCTTTCGAAGGATCTAGATCTGATACCAATTGGTGGCAAGGGGAGGTCAATCAGTCTTCACTGGATCAACAAACTTAACTACAAATATAGATCTAATAAACTACTACAATAACAAAGATTAGCAAATTGAGAGAACAACACAAATATTTTTGATGTGGAAAACTTGTTAAGGAAAAAACCACGATGGGAACCTACCCACAGTTAGATGATACTATGCACAAGTATGTGAAAATATTACAATGGGGAATGCGCATGTATTCAGGCACACTGCCTAGAGCTCACTGCTCAAAAGATAATGACCCAGAAGGCTACAACCCTCAAGGAAGTCTCATTGACTTACAACAAGATTTAGACTATTGGGACTAATTAAAACTGAGTCAAGTTTATAGGCCCATTTCAAAAAATTTCCCTGCATTTTCGAATGATTAAAATAAGTCAGTTTGAATGGCCTAGTTAGCAAGAGGGTAAAATGGAGCTAGTTGATTTTCAGGGGGTAAGGGTCGGGATTCATGTCCCACACCTTTCATTTGGCCTATTCAGTGATGTGCAACTTTCAAGATTCAATTTGGATAAGTTTATGAGGTACCCAGTTTGAGGGGTGAGCTGAAAGTGCATTTTAGGCACAAATGCAGTTTTTATTGAGTAGCCTACTTTGAGCGATTACATTTTTAGCCCTGTTGATCATCATGGAGAAATTCAAAATGGATTTAATTGTATGCATTAATGTGAGTCATCTTGCAAAATTTTAGGTCTTGACGAACCCATTTGCTCAATTTTTGAAGCCAAATCCGTTTGCAGTTTGTATGTTTTGGCAAGTCCCTATTTCGACAGCTAGTCAGAGCCCTATTTCGCATAAGTGTAAAAGTTTCCTCAGTAAGCGTCATGTCAAAATTTTTGTTCTGGGATAATGTTGGTATAAATGGTGAGCTACGTTTCAAATTTCAAGCCTTTATCAATCCGTTTGATCGGTTTTCAAAAGAGCTCATTTTGCCATCATTTTCAATTATCTGCACTCCAGTGTTATATCAGTTAATGTAGCCGTTTTGATGAGTGCACCGTTTGCATCCTGTCAGTCTAGTGATCAAATTGAGGATTTGAAGATTTAATATGTACTTCAAGGTACCTATGTTTCAAATTTGAGGGCCTACGGAGGTCGTTTGATATTTTTGAGAAAGACATCATGTGTTGCTAGGACATTGACTTCATCAAGTCCATAGTGTCGACAAAGCCAGTTGGGCATTTTCAAAAATTAATATCTCTTCGCTCAGGACTCATCTTGAGAAACCATTTGGTAGAAGTCATCCTTGTATATCAGAGTACATGCCTATCAGATGGCGAGCTCCAGAAAGGTGTTTTAACAGGTTTGAAAATTACGTCTTCGCGATTAAATGCGAAAATTGTGGCGTAATTGCCTGAAGGTTGTAAAATGCAGATTAATGATCTGAAAACAATGCCGATCGATTCCAGAGGTCAGTTGCATGAAATCAAAAAAAAATTTAGTCGGACCCACTTTGGGGCCCGACCTGGCTCATGCTCGCGGATTGATTTTCTTGGTGACTTTATTCACTGAGAGATTTTCAGAATATCCAGATATGGATATGATAATGAGTGACTAGGTATTCTTTATCCCTTATCAAAAGGAAAAGGCGCACCATCACAGAGGAATAGTAATGGAAGTTTTTGTCTCCCTTGCTAGGACAATCGTAATGCTACTTTTGTTGATAATTGCTTTCTACTATGCTTGCCGCAAAAGAGGTTCCTTTTTAACTCAGACTCCAGCATATATAAATGATGGGCAATCTCAGTTTTTGGGAGAAGAGACAAAACAAAACACCAGTTGTATGAAAGGCAAAGGGGGATTTGAAAATTAAAATAAAATGCAAATTGAAAAGACTAAACGAGCAACCTCCTTGCTGTAGTTTTTGAAAGAGTTGCAGAAGCATGGAGCAAATGCCATGGCATGTCATGAATGGTGGAGAAGCAGCAGTATGAATTTTTTCATACAATTTCAATGAGGGCAAGGTTAAAAGAAACCAATCAATGCAAACACTAATTCAGCCTCCTCCTGCGTGGGTTTTCAAAGGGGCATACAATTTCTTAAGTAAATGCCATTGTCAATTTAAATGGCAAACTCCCCTCTCATGTGGCATGCAACACCATATGAAATTATGACCAAGTGCATTGGCATCATTCTAGTTTTCAGCGTGGCTGTAGCTTTGGAAGAAGTTTTTTAAAAAAAGGCAACCTTCAGCAAATGCAATCAGCAGTGTCCCTACGTGGTAGAAGACAAGGCAAAATCTCCATTAGTAAATGATTTTAGCAGCAAGCTCCTTCCTACCACGTGATGGCTGGAGTTGAAGAACTGCAATTTTCAAACAAGATGGAGATCTCCTTCACTGCTATGTGTGGTATGGGTAAGGGTAAAGGTTTAAAAATTTTCAAATCAAGCAAATGCAAACACCAATGTTAATCCCTATGCGTGGTGGAGGAGAATCAGCATTAAAACCAAAGCAAAGGGCATTATAAATTCCAACAAATCCATTGACAGCCATTAAAACCCAGGAGAAAAGCTTCAAAAACGCAGTCCCAGGCAAATAGCTTTATCCCACATTGGCTGGGAAGTGGTATTTTCTGGTATTTATAACCAAAAACACACAGTAATAATATGTCTAAGCCATAAAGGCTTTTGACGGATGATGCCTATGGGTGCCCAAGGTGGGCCCACGCGTGAGCATGGATCCCGAGGCGATGGAGGTGGTGACTAGGCAGTGACAAGGTGGACCCCATGTAGGCACACTTCTCGAGGTAGATAGGCAAAATTTTGCAGAGAAAGGTCGGGTTAACGAGTGAGCAGGTTCGAGATGGATCAACGGTGCGTGCTATTTTGCGAAAGGAAGATGCACACGAGTTACACCCTGCGAAGTTGCGAAAGCCAGGTGACGGGTACAGTCAGCGGTCTAGCAGGCGGGTCCTGGTGAGGTGGCAGTGATGTGGCACACAGTTGGCACACAGGTGGCAGTCCAATGGCGATGACATGGCACTGAGGTGGTGTACACGTGGCGACCAAGTGGCAGTGACAAAGCAGATGACGTGGCAGTGATGAGGTGTCATCCCAGGTGACGTCTGGTCAACCCCATCAACCAATCAGATCCCGCCACGTGGCAAAGCGTCAGAGCACATATGAAGTAAAAAATCAAAATTAAAATGAGTAAATGATATAGTCTAAACTATATTAAATAATTCAAAATATTAAATGATGTGCACATTGGTGAGTTAATTCGCTCAGGACTCAATTTTTTGCCAAAATATAAAGTGTTATATATTTTCGGAAAGCTCTTGGAGTGAGGAATCTGATTATGGGGTTAATTTTGACAAATGTACGGTATTTTGGAAGTAGTTTGGCTGGGAGTAAAATTCAGTTAGAGGGAAGATATTTGATATTTTCAGTTGTAGATTTGATTTTCTTCCCTCCTCTTTTAATTCCCAATTCTTCTCAGTTGGAAGGGTTCCAGAATTCTATGAGAATGGCTCCAGTTTTCATGGCTTCCAATTTTGAGTATTCTTGAAGATTGTATAGGGCAGGGCTTTTCCTTCAGTAATGGAGTTCAATTCTTGCTATAGGTGTTCTTAGTTGCAAGTTCTTGTGTATGTAAGGCATACATAAATTCACACAGGATTGTCTCTAGATTTGTATTTCCATTTTATCAAATCAGATCCTCAAGGAGGATGAAATTTGTTATCTCAAGGAGATAGTTATGATTGTTTGCAGGGATTCTTCAAGGACGGATTTAAATTCTGTAATAAATCATAAAAAATGGAATATAGTTTCAAGATCTGATGATTTTGTGAATGATCTTAGTAATGCATTTATGCAAGGCATTAATACATGAATATTTAATAATGAAGATGGATTTGCAATCGAAGCTTTCATTTATAGTTTGATGTATGACTCTGTTGCCCTTGGATAAGGCACTGATCTTGCAATTAAAGGGGCTCTCAAACCAATTTAAAATCCAATCAGAATACCTTTAGTTTATGTTATGTTTTGAAATGTTTCATCTATCTCATGCTCAAGCATAGTTGAGTTTTATGTGTAGGTCTAGCCCATCTGCAATAAACTACTTGTTTTGGAGCCCTAGTGAGATCTATCTGTTTATGTTGATGTTGTCATAGGTGTGTAATAGGTTTAATTCTAAGCATCAAAGGTATACCCGCCTAGGTTTTGCAGAGCCTGAAGAGTAGAAGGATTATTATCCTTGTCATGTTGTCCAAGCCCTGAAGTTCTTCATAGATTGAATTGGCTACTTCATAGATCAATTATAGGTGTTCTTGGGTTATCACTTTTGGTGAAAAACATAGACTACAATCTAAAAGGAATGAATTGCAATAATAGCATCTCTATATGCCTGATGATAGTTCTGGTTAAGCAGACTATCTACCCTGCAACACCAAACTCTGCTCAATCACAATGTTGAAGAATGAATCATTGTTTGTATATACACCACTCTCTGATAATGCAGAAATGACCTTTATCTCCAAATTACATGACAATATCACCTATATATACAAATCATCTAATGAATAATGATGAACAAATGATACCCTAACTGGTACTGAGAGGGGGGGTGAATCAGTACAATCAAAAACTTTCTCAACACTTTATCATATTAAAATAATGTTGATCAGTTATCTTCACCACTGAACTTAACCTTGGGTATATCGGTTAAACATAGATACTTTAGACAACATTTGACAGACCTTAAATCTTGATGACTACTTCCTGATAAAATAAAACATGAGTTGTATCAACAATAACACAATCTTTTAGCACTGCATGCATAACTAACTTTATCAACAACTACTCAATCATCACATGAAAACTCACAACCCATAACACACAAATTTTTCACATGGAAACCCAAATGGAAAAAACAACGGTGGGGATGAACACCCACAAGCTTGTTTTGAACTCTTTTGAAGTCCACTCTGTTAGGAGCCTAGTCTGGTTAATGACTTTACAATAAGGTTTTGTTAGGAACCAATCATGTTAGAGATCACCTGGTTAAGGGATGGCTATAAACCCTATTAAAGGTTGAAACCCTATTAAAGGTTACCTCGCTAGAGGATTTAAAGAACTCAATGAACTTGAGTCACTTGGTTAGAGGATTTGCAACAAGCCTGTTAAAGCTACCCGGTCAAGGGATTTTCCTTCTATTGAAATGGTTAGAAGTCAACAGGTAAAGCTTTGATCTGATAACAACAATACTTGCTAAGGCAGATCCTTTTTAGCTTCTTTCCTCTGCAATCACACTCTGCAGATTCCACACTCTGATTTGGCAAGTATCTCAACATACATGCACAAACACATTATTTGCCAACCTTAACAATAAAAAACATCATCGACCTTATAGACAACAATTAGGTTGGAAGCATAAACCCTAAACTCTAAACATTTTAGGTTTACAATTACAAGCAGTCCAATCCTAGCCGTTAGATCCATTGCATAGAATGAAGCGATCAAAAACATATCTTAATTCATTCTGCATCGTCCATTCTTTACCGCATCTGGAAATCGTTAACCCATCACGCGCACTTCATACACCACTCAGAACATCACACATTCTTGAAGTAGATATTAAAATGCATTTGATCTTCATGCTCACAAGCACATAGCTGATGTGGCACCATGATCTCATCCTTATCTCTTAACTAACTCATCACAAAATGTCATCGGTAACATCGTATAGGCCAAACCGGAAACCCTAGGGCTGAACAGGGACTACCAACCGGTAGTCACACTTAGTGAACGCTGACACCGATCTACTCCATCCCGGTTGGCCATAACTGCTTCCAATCTTCATACTAGTTCATACCAGTTCACCTATTGATATCAATGACAACATACATTGTCACTGCTTCATCATATGCCAACAATCTCCCCCTTTGGCATTGATGGCAATACTCAATGTATCATTGCTTAGTAACTGCACCATGCTTAATAACATATACTAGTTGATATATACTAGTTCAAAGATCACAACCACCACCATCTGGTCTAGTCAGTCTGCATTCTTCCATATATCTTCATCATTAGATATCTTCTCCCCCATACATCATATATCTTCACCCCCATACATCATTAGATATCTTCTCCCCCTTTGACAATAATGCCAAATTGGATGCACGAGCTTCCAAGATCCACTATGTTGCTCCCCCTATGGAGTATCATCCTTCAACACATCAATCCAGTAAGATTTGTCATTGTAGTACTTGACTGATGTGGAGCACATAACTTTAGTTTACTTTATGAAGGGGTAGAACCCCTAATTCACCTCTCAAATAGGTAAATGTAGTCTTCGGTAAGGGCTTAGTGAATATGTTTGCTAGTTGCTCCTTAGTGGAAACATGTTGTAATACAACCTCTTTATTCTGAACCTTTTCTCTCAAGAAATGATACTTGAGTTCAATGTGCGTTGTCTTAGCATGCAATACCATATTTTTGGAAATATTGATTGCACTAGTATTATCACAGAAAATACTCATCGGTTTAGATATAGGCACTTTGAAGCCATTCATTACATGCTTCACCCAAATTTCCTGAGTGCAGTTCATAAAAGCTGCCACATACTCTTCTTTAGCTATAGACTGGGAAATACAACTCTGCTTCTTGCTCGTCCATGAGACTAGTTTTCCACCAAGGAAGAATGCTCCACCAGTTGTGCTCTTCCGGTCATCCACATTACCTTCCCAATCTACATTGGTAAACACTTTGAGACCAAAGTCACCATTATATGGATACCACAATTGGTATCTAAGAATCCTCTTTACCACTACCAAGTGGGATTCTCTTGGACTCTTCTGAAAATGGGCTACTATGCCCACTACATGAGCAATATCTGATCTATTGTGAACCACATAGTGTAGCTTACTGATCATCAACTGGTACTCCTTCTCATCCACCAATGTTGTATCATCCTTCTTTGTCAATTTGCAATCGGTCACCATCGGTTTTCCAACCAGTTTTCTCTCCTCCATGCCAAAGGTCTTCAATACCTCTTTGATATACTTGGACTAGGTAATGAAGATACCCTCCTTCATCTATTGAATCTGTAGACCAATGAAGAAATTTATCTCTCCAATCAGAGACATCTGAAACTCTTTCTTCATTTCATCTATGAATGCATGGCTCATTTCATCATCTCCTCCGAAGATTATGTCATCTATAAATACTTCACAAATTAGAATCTGATCACCTTTAGATTTCAGGTAGATGTTGTTGTCCTCACTCATTCTCTGAAATCCTATCTTCACAAGATGAGAGTGTAACCATTCATACCATACCCTTGGTGCTTATTTCAATCCATATAGGGCCTTGTGTAATCTACACACCATGTTACTATCTTCTAACAAAGCAAATCCATCTGGTTGATAAATATACACTTCTTCTTCTATAATTCCATTCAGGAATGCAAACTTCACATCCATCTGGTATACCTTAAATCCCTTGAATGCTTCAAATGCAAGTAGCATTCAAACACCTTCCAGTCTAGCCACTAGGGAAAAGGTTTCTCCATAGTCTTATCCCTCTTCCTGAGCATATCCCTTGCATACAAGTCTTACCTTGTTCCTTACCACATTGCCTTCTTCATTCATCTTATTCCTGAAGACCTATTTGGCACCTATTACATTCTTGTGTTCTGGTTTGGGTACCAAGGACCATGTTGCATTCTTTTCAATCTAGTCCAGCTCCTCTTCCATTGCCTTTATCTAGTCTTCATTGGTAAGTGCCTCTATAGTGGTCTTAGGCTCAAATTCTAAAATCATGCAAGAGTTTTCTTTCACCTTTCTCCTTGTGACTATCCATGCATCTTTATCTCCTATGATCTGCTTCAGATCATGATGTAGTTTCACATACCTAGGAATGACCCTAGCTGGTTCTTCTTACTTTTCCTCTTCTTTTTCCACTTCATCTTCTTCTTCACCTGCTGTAGCTTCTATCGATATAGGAACACTGAGGTCTTTCTGGTGTTTACAACTTGTTTCCTTCTTAACCGGTTCCTAGAAGGCTACACCTGGTTCATCTTTTACTTGCTTGTTCATCAACCTTGACATTGATACTCTCAACAATTTTTTGAGTCCCGTTGTTGTAGCATTTGAGAGATTTGCTTTTAGTGGAATATCCCAGAAATATTCCTTCATCACATTTATCATCAAACTTACTCAGATGCTCACCTCTCTTGATATAGCACTTACTGCCAAACACCTTGAAATAACTCACATTAGGAGTTCTCCTATTCTAGTACTCATAGGGGGTTTTGTCTTTACCTTTCTTGATGAGTACCTAGTTCATGGTATAGACTACATTGCTCACCGCTTCTCTCCAAAATGTGTGAGCAACCTTTCCTTGGATCAGCATAGTTCTGGTTGCTTCAACTATAGTCATGTTATTCCTTTCTACTATGCCATTCTGTTGTGGTATCCTTGGGGCAGACAACTGCCTCTTTATGTCATTCTCTTCATAGTACTTGTTGAATTCATCAGAAGTGAATTCACCTCCCTGATCAGTACTTAGGCATTTTATTCTTCTCCCGCTCTCCTTTTCCACCAATGCTCTGAAGGATTTGAACTTTCCAAATGCCTTAGACTTGTCTTTCAAGAATGTGACCCACATCATTCTTGAGTAGTCATCAGTAAGAATCATAAAATATCAATCTCCCTAAATACTTCTAGTTTTCATTGGACCACACAGATCAGTGTGCACAAGATCAAGTAAGTTCTCTACTGAAAAAGACTTACCTTTGAATGTTGAGGAAGACATCTTCCCAAGTTGACATTCTCTGCATAAAGCATTCCCCAGTTTGTTTAGCAAAGGCAATCCTCTTACTATCGTGATCTTACTAGCCTTTACAATATTATCAAAATTTATAGGACAAAGTCTCCTATGCCATATCCAACTATCACCAAACTTCACCATCATGAACTGACTAATCTTGGCATTCACCTAAAACAAGTTTCCTCTGGTCTTCTTACCGGTGCCAATAATTTCACCACTCTTTCCAATTATTCTGCAGACTCCACCTTTGAACTCCAGAACGAGTCCTTTGTCGTTCAACTGAGCAACACTCAAAAGGTTGTTCTTAAGGCCTTCCACCCAGTAGACATCATCCACACCACTTTTTCCATTCAATGAGATGGATCCTTTTCCTTTCACCATGCAAGGTGCGTCGTTGCCAAACCGGAAAACACCTCCATCATATTCATCCAGAGACAGAAACTTTCTCGAATCACCAGTCATGTGGTGATAACACCCGCTATCAATGATCCACTCATTAGAGTTATCAATGCGAGAGACAAGGGCTTTCTGATCATACACCTCTTCCTTTACAACTACAAACACTATGTCCTCATTCTCTTCATCCTTAGGTTCTTCATCGATAACACCTTCATCCACTGCAACAAGACAATTTCTCCTACCTCCTCCTTTATTCTTTCTAAAACTTTCTAGTTTATCCTTATTGTCATTATTAGGATAGTTAACAACTATATGTCCTATATTATTGCAGGAAAAACATTTTAGAGGAAGCTTACCTCTGTATTTTCTGGTGCCTTTTGGAAGTCTCTTGGCAAGAAGACCTTCAAACTCCATCAAAATCTCCTCATCATCCATGTCTCTATTTGGCCTAGATTCATAACTGGAATTGACTTCTTTTCCTTTTCTAGTTGGTGCAAAGGAAACAGACACTCTAAAGGTTGACTCTATCTTCTGAACACTACCATCATAGCTATTCAATTCATATGCTTTCAACTTTGCAATGATAGAGTCTAGAGATACCTTTTTCTTGTTAATAGATCTTAACTCCTGAATAGCGGCAACCTTGATTGCATAGACCAGTAACAATTATCTCAATTTTTTACTAACAACGATGGCATCATCAATTGTTCCACCAGTGCTCTTGATATCTCCAACCACAGTCTTGATCCTTATGCCATATTATTGAATGGTCTCACCTTCAACCATCCTCATGTCTTCAAATTTTCATCTAATGCTTTCTTCCTTAGCCTGCTTTACATGCTCATCACTGCCATAAATGGTTTCCAGTGTGTCCCATACATCCTTAGGAGTGTCCTTATCTTGTACATCAATGAACTCAATATCAAACAGGCTGCTAATAAGGGCTTTCATGACTTGCCCATTTTCTTGAATCTCTCTTTTTTGATCATTTCTTAGAGTGTCAGTAGAGATTACATAGGCATTCTCAACATAGCTCCAGTATTGAGCATCCAAACTCTTGATATAAATCTTCATTCTGTCCTTCCATATTTTGAAATTATCCTTATTGAACTTAGGACCTTCCCTCTTCATCATTAAAGCAGGATCTTTTACCTCAAGCGGTTAAGCTTATATCACCAAGGACCTGGAGTTGCTCTGATACCAATTGATGAATAATGATGAACAAATGATACCCTAACTAGTACTAAGAGGGGGGCTGAAAAAATACAAGCAAAAACTTTCTCAACACTTTATCATATTAAAACAATGCTGACTAGTTTTCTTCACCACTGAACTTAACAATGGGTATGCCGGTTAAACATAGATACTGCAGACAACATTTGACAGACCTTAAATCTTGATGACTACTTCCTGATAAAATCAAGCTTGAGTTGCATAAACAAATAAAACAATCATTTAGCACTGCATGCATAACTAACTTAATCAACAACTACTCAATCATCACATGAAAACTCACAACCCATAACACACAAATTTTTCACGTGGAAACCCAAATGGGAAAAACGATGGTGGGGATGAATACCCACAAGCTTGTTTTCAACTCTTTTGAAGTCCGCTCTATTAGGAGCCTAGTCCGGTTAAAGACTTTACAATAAGGTTTTGTTAGGAACCGATCCTGTTAGAGATCACCTGGTTAAGGGATGGCTATAAACCCTGTTAAAGGTTGAAACCCTATTAAAGGCTACCTCACTAGAGGATTTAAAGAACTCAATGAACTTGAGTCACCTGGTTAGAGGATTTGCAACAAGCCTATTAAAGCTACCTGGTCAAGGGATTTTCCTTCTACTGAAATGGTTAGAAGTCAATAGGTAAAGCTGTGATCTAAGAACAACACTACTTGCTAAGGCAGATCCTTTTCATCTCCTATGCTCTGCAATCACACTCTACAGATTCCACACTCTGGTTTGGCAAGTATCTCAACATGCAGACACAAACACATTATTTGCCAACCCAAACAATAACAAACATCATCAACCTTATAGACAAGAATTAGGATGGTAGCATAAACCCTAAACCCTAAACATTTTAGGTTTTCAATTACAAGCAGTCCAATCCTGACCGTTAGATCTATTGCATAGAATGAAATGGTCTAAAATGGATCTTAAGTCATTATGCATCGTCCATTCTTCACCGCATCTAGAAATCAGTAACCCATCATGCGCACTTCATACACTGCTTAGAACATCGTACATTCCCAAGGTAGACATTGAAATGCATTCGATCTTCATGCTCACAAGCACATAGCTGACGTGGCACCACGATCTCAACCTTATATCTTAACTAACTCATCACAGAATGTCATCGGTTGCACCACATAGGCCAAACCGGAAACCCTAGAGCTAAACAGGGACTACCAACCGATAGTCACACTTAGTGAACCCCGACACTGATCCACTCCATCCCAATTGACCATAACCACTTCCAATCTTCATACTAGTTCATACCAGTTCACCTATTGACATCAATGACAACATACATTGTCACCGCTTCATCATATGCCAACATCATCAACCTTGATAGAAAGGTCGGCTAAACCCTCAACTCATAATTACAAAATTACATCACATGATACAAAGATCGACCACCAAACCAATATGATGATTTACATAACATAACATGGACCTAATTCAAATTCCCAAATTCTCAACTCTACCAAAAATCATGCTAAGATCAACCACAACACACTACACCACCAGAAATACTGCATAACATGAAAATCATCACCGGTTCATGAAGACCACCAATAACTCACACAATCGATCAATGTGGATCATCAAAATAAATAAGACACAATTAGGAAACTCCAACAAGCATCTTAGAATCATCAATAAGAGCTACACCAACACCACTTATCAAATCTTCATTTGTCAATCGTCTGAAACTCAAAACACAACAACTTAACAAATGTCACGAAGAAGGATAACTTGTGGAGCACCAAATCATGATCCATCTAAACTAAAGATACATAAGACCATCCCAAACAATATCTTGAAATCTCAACTCAATATCTGATCACACTGGAACATACCGGAGGACATACTGAACTCTGCAAATCACCAATACAACAAAACAAAACTACAATCCAGATCATAAGATCTTCTCAATCTGCAATCACTAGAGAAAATCATAGGAATTTGTTGGCATCAATGAAAACAAAATATCCTAGCAACAACAATGTACAATGATCTCCAATAGGATCATGAGGAGAATTTGAGATAGGTGTTGCGGTGTCTCTAAGATAATCAATTGTATGCCAATTTGGCTAAGTGTGAGTTCTTTCAGACGAAGGTGAAGTATATGGGTCATGCCATTTATAGAGAAGGTATCATTGTGAATCCTTCTAAGATTTAAGAAATTGTGAATTTAGCCAACACCCACTAATGTGGTCAAGGTTCACAACTTCGTGGGCCTAACAAGATACTACTGTTAGTTTGTCAAGGGATTCCCAAGGATAGGTCACCCCATTACTTCTCTTCAGAGGAAAGGGAAGAATTTTGCATGGACAGAGCAATGTGAGTCAACTTTCTAGACTCTTAAGGAGCATTTGACTAGTGCACCTATTTGAGTAGTGCCAAATTCAATAGGAGATGATGTTTTGTGTATCGATGCTTCTTTAGAGGGCTTAGGAGTAGTTCTCATGTAGGATGGACACATGATTGCCTATTAGTCTCACAAACTCAGAGATCAAGATTTGAATTATCCTACTCACAACTTGGAGTTAGCAAAAGTTGTTCATTATTTGGTGAGGAGGAGACATTTTCTTCTTGGGCATCGGTTTGAGTTGCATAGCAACCATCAAAATCTACAATATATATTCATGCAGCCAAAATTAAATGCCAGCCATTGGCCATGGATGGAGTTCCTCTACGAGTATAATTTTGAGGTTAAGTACATTTAATGAAAGAAGAATGTTTGGATAGATGCATTGAACCATAGGAGACATGAGTTGTCAGTGATGACTCTCAGCATGGATTTGACGAGCTGGATTCTCAGAGCACTTCCTTTGGATGCTTTGTACCAATAGGTGAGAGAAGAGATAGAATCTAGGACATTTCTAGAAGGGATATACATAGGATATTCTTTGGAGTCAAATGGTCTTATTCACCATTTAGGACATATCTATGTTCCATCTTTAGAGGGGCTTCACATTTTGATCTTGATAGAGGCACATAATGCACCTTACTCTGCACATCCAGTGTCAAGAAGATGCACACAGATCTTCATTAGTTGTACAATTTATTTGGTATGAGACGTGATGTAGCATATTTTGTGTCTTAGTGTTTAGAGTTCCTAAGAGTGGAGGCTAAATATTAGCATCAAATCAGGTTGTTGCAGTTGAACTTGGTTCTAGAATGGAAGTGGGATATCATTTCAATGGACTTCATCATTGGGTTGGTGATCTTTGATCATAGATATGAATCTATCATGGTCATCATTGATAGGTTGACCAAGGTGGCACACTTTTCTCCAATTAAATCTTCCTATGCAATAGCAACAGTGGCTCTAGTTTTCATGGAGGACATCATGAGGCTACACGGGATTCCCCACTAGATTATATCAGACCAAGATCCTATTTTCACTTTAGCATTATGGACTTCTCTTCAGCATGCCTTGGGAGCTCAATTGAACTTAAAATCAACATATCATCTTGAGATAGATCGACAGAGGGAGAGGGTTAATTGGGTTCTTGAGGATATGCTTTGGATGTATGTCATGGACCAGTAGTCACAGTGGGAATATTACCTATATTTGGTGGAGTTCGCTTACAATATTGGATAACATAGTTATATTGGTATGCCTCCTTTTTCAAGTTTTGTATGGTCAGTCTTGTCATATGCCTTTGAGTTGGGACCAAAGAAGATTGAGTTCTTTTGGGACCGAAGATGCTTCAAGAGAATTTGGTGGTGGCATAAGATAGGTAGAAGAAATATGTTGTCATGCCCAAACTTTTGGGCAAAAATGGAACAAGAATTTTTTTTTAAACAACATAAATTCATTAAATAATCTACATTCAAATGGAATTAAATAAGTTTTGTCTTAACTAAGGGTTAACTTTGGGTTAAATAGAATTGTTTGCTAAAGTTGATTTAATTAACTAAATCAATATGGCGAGAATAATTAGAGAAGACTAATTATTCCCTAAGAGGGTCATCTCAACTTAATTAATTAATCTAATTAAACTAATTAATTTCCTCTAATTAAAACCAAGAGATATTAATTATCTCAATAGCATTTAAAATACTCAAGGCTAAATAAAAAATAATGATAATGTTATCTCATATTAAAATTAATTAATTGAACGTACGCAATTTCACTTTTAAATATAACTAATAAAGTTAACTAATTCAATTATGATATTTGCCAAATAAATATATTTTATATTAAAGTCAATTTTAAATCCCCTAAGACATTTAAATTTCAACTATTAATTAATCGGCCAATAATGACCTCATAGGCTAGAATTTTACATAAAATAATTAATAAATTTCATTAATAAAATCCCCCAAAGGAATTTTAATCTAACATCCATATCTAATTAATTATGAAATATAACTATATAAAATTCCTCATTAATAACCCTAGTAAATAAAATTAAATCAATTATGTGATTAAAATAGCTATATAAAAATTAATCCCCAATTTTAATTAAATCTTGATAATAAAGACTATATTAAAATTAATTTCATCCTAGTCAATATTAGGAGTTAATAAATCCCACATATTGACTATAGCTAAATGGGGGGAAGATTCTTTTTTTTCTAATTTTTAAAAACGAATTCCCCCACCTTTCATTTTAATATAATTTAATTATAAACCCTAATTAGGGCTGATCTATTCCTATACTAACCAATTTATTTTATACTTTCTAAATGATAACCCTAATCTCTTTTTTTTTCCTTATTATTAAACAAACCCTAACTTGAAATAGGGTTAGGGTTGCATATTAAACTTTTCTCTCATTTATTCTAAATGCTAACCCTAACCTGAAAATGGGTTAGGGTTTTATTATTTTAACATAACATATTTTATATTTTTATTTTTATTATTTTTGTGTGTGTGTGTGTGCAGGTGGTGGCCGAGCGAGGGCAACCCGCAAAGGCCGAAGGCCATGGCCAAAGGGGAGGGCGTAATGCAAGGGAGAGCCGCAAAGTTTATGGAGGTGGCGGCAGTGGTAAATCACAGCAGAGACATCACTGAGGAGGCCACCTGCAATGGCGGTTGAAGCCACCACTGGGGGTCACGGCCCATAGCAACGCTGCGGCGTCCTTGTGGGACACGGCCCACAGTGGTGCCGTGGGTACCCCTGTGGGTTTTAGGCCCATAGAGGGGGGGGCCGAGCCGCCCAACTGCGTGCTCGCAAGGGCTACAGGGGGGGGTTGAGCTCCCTCATTTTTACTATCAATTTTTTAATTTATTTAATTATATATATATATATAGAAGCATGATTATTTTATTTATTTACAGTAGCATACATGTTTGTTTTATATATTTTTTGAACAACTTAGTTTTAATAATAAAAATTGCAAGCATTATCCTTTGTAAAAATATATCTATTTACATATGAAAATATATATATATATATATATATATATATATATATATATATATATATATATATATATATATGTTTACAGGTTTGAGTCTACATTTCCATTATTTAGAACAGGCTATTATCAATAAACATAGTAGATTGATTTTTATTTCCATTCATTAACATGCAGTTTTCTTTTGATATGAAATAACAATATCTAAATCAACCTATTTTCCACTTCACATGCTTTTTCCAGATTTACAGAAAAATATATAACAACAATAAATGTATTTACAGAATAGTAAATTTGCATAAATTAATTTATTTACAGCTGCAATTTATATCTTTCTAGAATTCATTAAATAAAAACAGCAAGATGCAATGTAGATTTATTCTAGATCTAAAATGTCTATTTATTTATTTTGTTTTTAAACTATGGGCATAAGATATATCTAAATTATTTTACTACTAACTGCACTACCACATTTTACTTATTTCATTTCTTTTCTAATGGCTAATAAGACATAAATAAATTTCATTTTTAATCTAGCTCTAGGTGCAAAATCAATAATGAATAACTCAAATAAGGAAATAACTCAAATTTTATCCTTTCCTTTGCAAGAACATACTTAAATGAAATACATCTTTGTTTCTTGTTTCATGATAAAACATAGTCTAATAAATACATTTAATTTTCTACAACTTACATACAATAAGAAATTATTTTCCTTTGTTTTTCTTTGCAACTAAAATACAATAATAAACTTTTTTTTTTCCTGCAATTAAAATACAATTAGCAATAGGATCATCTCCAAGCTTTCCCTTCCAAATCTTTTTCAAAGCAACCTGCAATAAAAGCTTGAGGTTGTGACCATGGAGGCTCACCTCCCAACCTAGGCTTACTAGAAGCCACCCCCTGAGCTAGGAGAATCAAGGCTAGATGGGAACAACACATACATGCAGAAACTCATAACAACAAAGACACTCCCAACCCAAGGATTACACAATGTCACATATGTGAATTTTCAAATGGGGTGAAGGTGGACTATGTACCTTGAGGAGAATTCTACAAATAGAGAACATAGTGCCATAACAAGGCTGCAAATAACACATCCACAAGTTATAAACTTGTCCCTATAATCCCTTATGTCCCCCAAGGCATACAAGCCAACAAAACTCCCCTTATGACCCCATTACATAAACAAATCATAATGCAACAAGGGTCACAAAATCCCTTGAGAATCACTCTCTTCCAAAGAGAGCCTCTCACTCAAAGGCTATCAAATAGCCCTTCACCCCAAGGCCACTCTACCCTCCCAAGGGTGAGTTTGGCCTTGAAAACTCTAAAAAACAAAGAAACATAAAAACACAACCAAAACACATAAGGAAGAATTCTACTCCTTCCTACACATAAAAAAAACAACAACAATGGAAAACAAAAACAACCACAATCTTTTCAAAAGAAAACTACATCATACAATAGATAGGAGTTCAACCAACCTTAATTTTCCAAAAGGGGTAAGATAATTTGTAGGAGAGCTGCCCAAATCCATAACTTTTTCTCCAAAAATTAGCCAAAATCTTCCCAATACTTGCAAAAAATTCTAAAAATTCTAAGTCTCCAAAATGGAGAGTGGGTGATCAAACTTCTCCCTCCCAAACTATTCCCTATGAAGCCACTCCTCACTCTTTCCAACCCACTTGGGAATGGTGAAGGATGCTCATTGGTTGGTCTTCCCAAAACCTTACACACTCCCTAACCAAGGGGAAATGGAATGGGGAATAGAAATGACACTCATGAAGTGGGTTATCTAACCTAGGAAGGCTCTTCTAAAGATGAAATTCGGCCAACTTGGGAAACTAAATTTTTGGGGAGGTTAAACAAGCCCTAGGGAGTGGACACATGGCTAAATTTGGCCTTCATCCTAGGTACATAATATGGCCCACTAAAAATGCTCCTAAAATGACTCTAGGAGTTGGTTTAACCCTTTGAAAGTCCACCCAAAGTTTACCTGCGGGTCAACCCTAAGTTGACCTTACTTATGGCACCCTAACCAAGACATTCTTGGGACCATTTGACGATAATTGAAAATATATGCATTGGTAAAATAAATTTCCTCAAAAAGAGACATGACAATGCCAACTCATCTTACAACACATGTGTCAAGTGACACTACAAAAAGAATTACACATCACTAAAACACACATGGCAAATGCCCTTTTTTTTTCAAATTTATAAATTGAACAATTTCCAAATTAAACACTCATCCAAGCATAACATTTACAAATGAGGGGTTGTCTCTCCAAATAGACAACCCCTAGATTCACAATCGCAAATAGGCCTAGGCTTGATTCTCCAAATAATTTCCATGGTCACATGAAATAATTTTCCTGCACATCTCACTTGCACATTACTAATTCCAAAAAAATCACATATAATATTATCAAAAGAATACAATTCAGACATCGCATAAAATTTCAATTATAAAATCAAGTATCCAAACTTGGAATAACATGGAAAATACTTAATTTCATTTGATATTTGAATCTTCTGTGAGGTAAGAATGGAGGGAACAATGGAGGGAATAGCGTTTGCAGGGGGAAATTTGAATTCAGGAAATGGAGGGAACAACAATGTTGGGTCCTCTGGGTCTGTATCCACTGCAGCTCGAGGACAGACAGTTGATGATGAGGATGGAAGACAGGATGGGGACCCACGAACTTGGGACCCTCCTCCCGATCCTGAAAAGTTAAAAAACAAGCAAGATTCTTGTCTCGAGGCGGTGCAGGCTGTTTTAGGTTCTACTAAGGAGGGACGAATACCTAAACCATGGAATTGCCTCTTTGCTAGACATGCCTCTGGTAAACCGACTGGTAAATCCTCTCTCCCCTTTGTGAAGGATACATCAGACAATAGAATAGGTAAACTTGCGATAGAGGTTCTTGATTTGGTTATTGATCATAGCATTTCTTTAATGACTCTCTCTTTTGTGGGAAAATTTGTCAGACCCCGACCTAATATTGAGGATGTTAGATCCTTTGTTAAAAGAAAATGGAGAATGAAAGGACAGGTTGAAGTTTCTGCCCTGCCAAGGGGTTTTTTTGTGTTTTCTTTTTCATGCGGGGAAGATTTGGAAGTATTTCTAAGTGGAGGCCCCTGGATGTTTGGTAAATCATCTCTTTCTTTAAGAAAATGGACCCCTAACATGGAACTAAATGATTCCTTTTTTGAATCTGCCCCAGTGTGGGTAAGACTGCTTGGACTACCATTGGAATACTGGGTGGAGGATGTTTTCTCAGAAATCGCTAACTCCTTTGTGGAGATTATTGCGATAGACCCAATGACTGCAGCTCGCAAGAGACTTGTGTACGCATGCATCTATGTCAACATTTCCCAGAATATGGATCTCCCAAGTACCATTGATATAAATTCCAAACTTGGGGTATGGGAACAAACCATTGAATTTGAATCTCTCCCTTTTGTGTTCTTCTCTTGCAAAAAAGCAAGTCACTGGGCTAAGGCTTGTCCCAGCAACCCTAAAAGACCTATGATTAAAGACAAAAATATTAATAAACCGGTATGGAAAGAAAAAAATAACAACAAAGTCTGCAATAAGGCAGAAGAAAAAAGTGGAAATCTGGTTACAGAAAATCAGGAAAATGAATCCAATGACTTAACTAAAGACCCTACTTTGAAGGGGAACAAGAAGAATGAAACTAAGGAGTTTGAGATCAAAATAGTTAATACCTTTGAAGCCCTTCAGTTGCAAGAAAAGGAGGATGAAATCAGTATAGAGACCCTTGAGGATGGTGAGATTGAGAATATCACTGACTCGCATCATGAGGAATGAAATGAACCCATGTCAGAGAAAGAAGAACCCTATTTAGGGAAAGAGTTTCAGGAATAGGAAATAGAAATGAGAAGGAGCAACAAGTTTGGATCACCACAAGCAAACTTAAATGCCTTATTCTAGAACATAGAAGTAAATATGACCACTTCACCCCAGAAGAGAGAAAAGCTTTTGGAGTAACATACAAGATGAATCCAAGGCAAATGATGAATCCAGGGCAGAACAACAAGAAGAAAACACGATAGAAAATGAAAAGAAAATTAAGACCAAGAAGACAGGAGGTCTTAATGGAGTAAAAACCATAACCAGATCCAAGGCAGATTTTGGGGCATCAAGATCCCCACCAGGATGCAAAACCATGAAATGGCACAGGGACCAGGAGAGTAAACAAAGCATAGCTGATGGAAGGCAGAGAACTATCAAGGAGTCCTACCCCTAGGTCTCAAAATGAAGGTAATATCATGGAACATCAGAGGCCTAAATGGTCTCAATAAACAGGATATATTAAGGAATCTTATTCGAGATCAAAATCCAGATATTATCCTGATTCAGGAAACTAAAATGAGTAAAGAAAAAGTGGAGAAAATTTATTTTTTTTAAAATGGGGGAGTCTGTGGCAGTAGCTCAAATGGCACCTCTGGTGGAGTTGCTATATTCTTGAATAAAAGCACAACTTCTGGAGACATGATTGAAGAGGATGGCAATATTCTATCCTTAAAAGCTAGAAATATTTTTGATGAGAAGGAATTTGTTATAACTAACATCTATGCCCCTAATTCCAAACATGCTAGAAGTAAATTTTGGGAAAAAGTTCAGCAAAAAAGGAAAAATTTCTCTATGAATAGTTGGATTGTTATGGGAGATTTCAATACTCCTCTACAAGATAGAGAAAAATTTGGAGGAAGTCAAGCTCAACCTGAAAGCAGATCTGACCCGATGGACTTTATCAATGAAAATGCTCTCATTGATCTAGATCTTAGTGGAGCCTCCTACACTTGGTCAAACTGAAGAGATGGGGAAGATCTTATCTAGGTAAGACTTGATAGAGCTCTTCTCTCTAATGATTGGATTCTTTCTCATAGTTGTTCCCTTTCTGTCATTGATAGAATTGGATCAGATCATTATCCCATTTCCTTTGTTGCTGAGAACTCTAAGCAAAATCAAAGATTCCCCTTTCGCTTTGAAAAGATGTGGATATCCCACCCCAATCTTGAAAAGTCCATTGCTGAATGGTGGAATCTTGATATTAATGGAACTGCCATGTATAAAGTTGCCAAAAAACATAAACATGTCAAAACCAACATTAAGACTTGGAACAAAAAGGTCTTTGGTGATATTTTTGATTCAAAGAAAAAGCTAAAGGAGGAACTAAACCAGATTCAAATATCCATTCAGAAAGAGGGCTACACAAAGTATTCCAGAGCCATGGAAGATAAGGTCCTTGACAACATTCATACCATAATTTCAAGGGAAGAAATATATTGGAGACAGAGATCCAGGGCTATATGATTGAAGGCAAGGGACAGAAACACTAAGTTTTTCCACATGACCTCCCTAAAACATAAGGCAGCTAATAGAATCACCAAGTTAACTGTTGAGAACAACACTCTGACAAATAAGGATGAAATCAGGGATGAAGCTGTTAGATTCTTCAAGCAGCTGTTGTCTAGTAATAAGGAGCTTGATCAGACCCATCAACTCAATCTGGTCAGCAATATTCCTAATATTATAAACTCTTTTCAGAATAAGACCCTTGTTGCCATCCCGTCTGATGAAGAAATCAATAAAGCTGTCTTCTCCTTTCAAGGGGATAAAGCTCCGAGCCCTGATGGATTCCCTATGTTTTTCTTTCAAGAATTTTGGAATATTGTGGGGAAGGATACGGTTAATGCGGTAAAAGAATTTTTTGGGTCCAAAAGAATCCTTAAGGAGTTGAACTCCACTTTTATTGCCTTAATCCCCAAAGTTGTTGGGGCAGATTCTATGGGAAAATTTAGGTCTATTAGTCTATGCAACTCTTTCTATAAAATAATATCCAAAGTGATGATGACAAGAATGTTGGTGATGCTTCCCTTCATCATATCTGAAGAGCAAAAAGGATTTGTTCCTGGTAGACAGATTCTTGATTCGATCATTCTTTTTCATGAGAACATTCACTCTCTCAGTGCTGCAAAAAAAGAAGGTTTCTTGATAAAGTTGGAATTGGCTAAGGCTTATGATAGAGTTTAATTGGATGTTCCATTTAAAATCATTAGGGCTTTTGGTTTTGATGGTAAGGTTATCAAAATAATCAGAGAACTAATCACTACTCCTATGTTCTCTATTTTGGTTAATGGATCTCCTAAAAAAAATTTAAAAACTCTAGAGGGCTAAGACAAGGAGACCCCATATCACCTATCCTTTTTACCATTCTGGCTGAAAGTATGAGTATAATGATTCATAAATTGAAACAAAGCAAAATTATCAAAGGTCTTCAACCTTCTTCTGCCAATGTGTTTTGCACTCATCAACAGTTTGTTGATGATACTATCATCATGGGATATTCTTCAGTCAAGGAGGCTGAAGCCTTCAAAACTGCTCTCAACTCCTATGCTTTGGCAACTGCTCAACTGGTTAACTGGGACAAATCAGCTATGTACTTTCTCAATACTCCAGTCATAAGACAGAAGAGAATAGCCAATATAACTGGTTGTAAAGTGGACTTGTTGCCTTCTACCTACCTGGGTCTTCCTTTAGGGATGGCTCCCCCAAAATCTTTTTGGAATATGATCATTGATAAAATTAATAAGAGACTTGCAGGATGGAAAGGTTCAATGTTATCTCAAGCTGGGAAAATGCAGCTCCTCCAAGCTACTCTTCAAAATCTCCCTATTTATGCCCTCAGTCTATTTGGTATTCCAGCAAAAATTGCTGAAACTATGGAAAGAATTCAGAAGAGATTCTTATGGTCAGGAGTTGAAGAAAAGAAGAGAATACCTTTGATTGCTTGGGACAAGGTGTGTAGACCAAAGAACAAAGGAGGGTTGGGGATTAAAATTATTAAAACTTTTAATAAAGCATTTCTTGCCAAGCAATTATGGAGAGCTTTTGACATTAAGAAAGACTGGAGCCAAATTTGGTTTGATAAATACATTAAGAATTAGACTATCCAAGGGATCCTCAATGATGAAGATATCCTAGCTAGGTCTTTCATCTAGAATAGTGTTACCAAAGCCATAAAAGTAGCAAAAGCTGGAGCTGGATGGGTCCTTGGAAAAGGTGACAGAATAAGGTTTTGGGAAGACCCCTGGATGAAGAATGAAGCCCTATTTGATCAAAACAACAATCAAGTCATTGAAGAATGTAAAAGGAGGTTTGGGCTGATGGTTTGTGACTATTGGAAGGAGAATAAATGGGTCAATCTTGAGGACATCCATCCTGGGCTTTCCTCTATTCAGAAAGAGTTGTTGTCCTTTTCCCCTAACAACAACTATGATGATGTTTTCCTTTGGAAAAGTGACCCTAAAGGTGAATTCACAGTTTCTTCTTCTTATAAAAACACTTTTTCTCAAATTTGCAATCCTTTCTGGAATAAAGTTTGGAACAACATCTTGATCCCAAAAGTCAACATGTTCTTTTGGCTTGCTTCCTATAATAGCATCCTTACTATTGATAATTTAGTTCGTAGGGGCTTCAATTTCCCTAACAGATGTGAGCTCTGTCAGAAGGAGGAGGAATCAGTTGATCACCTATTTTTTCATTGCTCCTACACTTGGGAAATCTGGTGTAAAATATGGGAAAAATGGAAAATTAATTGGGTCATGAACAAAAGCATTAAGGATATAATATGGCAATGGAATTTTCCTACCAATTGCCAAATTATTAAAAACCTGTGGTCCCTGACCCTCCCCATGATATGCTGGGGCATTTGGAAAGAACGGAATAACAGGATATTTAGGGAAAAAAAGTGTAATACTCAGGTTGTCTTTGAAAAAATATGCAGGGCTATAAAGAAGAACATCAACATCCCTCATAAGAATAATTAGCAATGGGCTATTATAAATTTGAATGATATGGAAAAAGGCATTATTACTTAATGGAACGTGATTGATAAGGTCTACAGAGTGGATAACAAGAAGAAGAGAGAAAACATTGTTTGGAGGTTCCCTGATTATGACTGGATAAAGGTTAATTTTGATGGGGCTGCTAAAGGGAACCCTGGAAAGGCTGGTGGAGGTGGAGTTATCATAAATGCTCAAGGAAGGTGTATTGCTACTTTTGCTTCCCCTTTTGGTATCCAAAACAACCATGTGGCTGAAGCTATGGCCATGCTTAAGAGCCTCTAGTTAGCCCAGGAATTCAAATTTAAAAAAATCTGGCTTGAAGGGGATTCCTTAAATATTATACAAGACCTCAAAGGGATTAGTTTAGTCTCTTGGAATATTGCTAATATTATTAAAAATGCTAAGACTATCCTTAATAACTATCTTAGCATTATTTTAACCCACACTTTTAGAGAGGGTAACAAGGTAGCGGATATCCTTGCTAATGAAGGGGTTAATTTGGAAAAGGGGATCAAATATATAGGGGAAGATCACATTAAGTGGGAGATTAAGGAACAATTATTTTTTGATCACCTTAATGGAGCAAGTAAATATTATGATTGAATTCTGGGGAATGAGTATCAATGATAGAGTATGGAGGTGGATGACCTGCTAGTCGATGAGTGCGAGAGGTAATTGTAATAATAGCCAAGTTCGTATGAACATGAAAGACAATTTCAAAATTGTGAAAGTATCTTTTCAAGCAGAAACCAGAAACACAGAGTTTTACTTGTGGGCCGAGAGCTGTAATAGAGGTGATTGTGACCCGAAAAGCAGAATGGGAGGTAGCCTTAACAGGAATGAACCGTCCGGGTGTGAGCACTGGAAGAGTGAAAGGAAGGTGTGGAGAAGGCTCCACCGACACGGTTTCACAGATTACATGGAGAAGCTCCATGGTAGTAGAAGCTCTATTTCTCAGGGGTTCACAAAAAGCTGGAGCAATAACAGGGCTACCCTGTTTGGGGAAATCTGGCACACTGATGAAAGCCTGATCTCGGAGGTAACGGGGCTCAAGATGGAGGGGACCAAATTCTATAGGGATAGAAAGTACATTGCTGAGGCCTTCAAAAACTTCCCTAAGATGGAGGATGAGAAGAGCAACCTGGAGAAGAAGGATAATATCTCTTACTTCACCCCCCAACAGGTAAAACCTTTCTAGCAAAAAATTCTTAGGGCATTAATGGAATATTTAACTGTGGATGGTAGGTTTATGAAAATTTACAATTATCACTTTGCCATCCTAAACCACTTCTGCCATGGGGTGAAAATTTCTTTGCCCTTCTATCTTGCTTCTTCTCTGAACGAGAGTTTGGCCAACCACATTAAAAAACCCAGCTCTTGCCCTCTTGTGCACCAGGGTCTCATCCTACTGATTTATGAATATATGAAGAATAAGGCTAGGGAAACAAAGGATGACCCTTTAATTCTCAATGCTCGGACTTTTGAGAAAAGCATAGACTCTGGTTCGACTAAGGAGACCAAAACCCCTTCCCATAAAAAAAGGAAGATTAATGTGCAAAAAGAAACGGATGTGCTTTGTGAGGAAGAAGGAAAAAATAATGAAGAAATTTTGGAAAAGGAGATCAATAAGGAGGAGGAGTATGGGGAAGGAGAGGAAGGGGGCAATTCTGAGAATTGTCAATATAATATTGTCGGCTCGGAAATTGAGAAAGATGCTCTGAAGCCTAAGGAAGGTGAAAACCTAGTGAGGAGGAGATGGAACAAAGCAAGGATTCTGCAGAAACCATACTGAATACTGCCCACAATTGCACCCTTGAATTCTTCAACTTTCAGAAGTGGGTGGTGGAAAACATTACC
Organism: Cryptomeria japonica; assembly: GCF_030272615.1. Classification (NCBI taxonomy): domain Eukaryota; kingdom Viridiplantae; phylum Streptophyta; class Pinopsida; order Cupressales; family Cupressaceae; genus Cryptomeria; species Cryptomeria japonica. The sequence goes on from NC_081413.1 coordinate 284,771,084, forward strand.
AGCATGCAGGGTAAACAAAGGGAATTGGAAGTTAAGATCAACAAGTTGATCAACATGTCTGATTCTGGGAAGTAGCACAAGGAGATGGAGAATAGTGAAGCGGAGGAAGAAATGGAAATCGAAGACTGGCAAGAGAAAGACTTGATTAAAGGCGACCTAAAACACTTGGAGGACGTCATCAAAATTCTGAAGGAATAGGTGGAGGAGGATAAGGACAATGTCAATGCCTGGATGGCTAGAAATGAGAAAGCCCTGAAAAGCCTTATGGATCATAGCCTCCAGGTTCTAAAAGTCTCCTCCCAGAACATGAATGCATTGGTGAACCACCTAGAAAAGAAAAACCAGGAGAAGGACCTCGTGTTTATTGAAGATGCTCCTACTTCTAGCCTAAAACACCAGACCTCTAGGCACAGAACCAGGCAGACTATGGCAGAGAAGGAAATGAAGATGAAAGATAGCCAAACTGCTCAGGAAAATACTGATTTGAGGGAAGCGGCAAAAGCTATGATGCTTTTGGTACAAGATGCAGAAGAAACCATGAAGAATTTCTAATTGTTGTCTTTGCTGGGCTTGAGGGCCTTTTGTTGTGCTTTCCTTTGTTGCTGGTCTTTTTGCTGGTGTTTTAATGCTATTGTATTTTGTTGCTATATTGAATATCTTTCTTATTAATTGGGTTTTGGGTCCCTTAAAACCTGTTTTTAATTAATCAAAAACATCCACATACAATCATCTACTAAATGGCATCATCCTCACAAACATGGAATTAAATCATTTATAGAGCATGTATCCATAATTTATAGTATAAAATGAAGTACTACAAATCAAAGTAAATGACATAATCATATCAATGTTATCCACCACACGAGATCATACAAAATCTATGTCCAAAATGCATCACAATATAGTATCCAAAATAGGTCCATCATGAAAATAACAGAAATGCTATGACGGTTCGGGGTAGGGCCTCACATATGCACATGCTCACCATGTGGATCGATAATTCTCTGTAAGAGATAAGGTGTTTTTGACAGTTCACTCGTGAAAAAATCCTATTTGTTATGAAAAAGACTCTAAGTTGATACCTTGCTTTGTTGGTCCATTTAATATTTTGGGGAGGATTAGTCCTATGGCTTATCATCTTGACTTGTCACCCATCTTGTCTTGCATCCATGATGTGTTACATGTTTTAGTTTTGAGGACTTATTTCATTCATGTTACCCATGTATTGGATTGGAATTCCTTGCAAGTAGAGGACATGCAACTTTCTTTGGAGCTCTTGTGCATTCTTTAGCAGTTGAGGCTAACCCTCAAGGGACATGACATAGAGTAGGTAAGGGGTCCAATGGGACCTAAATGATAAGGCTTTGATAACATGGGAGGATGTAGCATGGATGAGAGAGCTCTTTCCTTATTTTTTCTTAGGCTTATAGGAGTAAGACTAGACCTAGGGGGGATGATGTAGTGCCCTTCCGTGACACACTCTTTTATGATACTCGTGATGGTTACTTATGGACTTGTTTTACACTCTTTATATTGAGATACCTTATGGTGACTTTTAATACGCTATGTTTCTATTTTGGATTATGTCATACTTAGATTTGTTTATAATTTTAGGTTTATGTTTACTTATTATCTTGTCATGTGGCTCATTTTTTTATAATGATGTTTTTCCATGTGCTAACCCTTATTTTATGTTTCCATTAGATATGATGTCAATGCCATCGATGATGATATGTATGTGCTATGTTGACTTACTATGGGCTTGAAAGGGATGATTCATATCACTCACTTATGAGAAAGGTGTGACATTGTGATTCTCTTTCACCTTTTTGTTTACCTTATGTTATATATATTGCATGTATAGATGTTTGGTGTTATGCAGGATGAAGGTATTAGGAATTGACTCCACCTGGTCTCACAAGTCTGAGCATACCTCTAATCCCAATTGCGTTCAATCAAAGGTGACATAAGGCCTTATCACATTTTAACCCTAGTCAATGTCTTGTCAGTTCTAGTATTTTATCCTAATTCATCTTGTTAGGTTTTATGTGGTTTGAGTTTGATGTATTTTATTTAACTTTATGTTTGGGTTGATATTATATGGTTGAGGTCAATAAACTATATATTATTATGCATAACCCTATGTGTGAGTAATTGATTATGTTATGTATATATATATGTATATTTATTGTGAGCCTTATAACATTATATAAATATTATTTTATGGAATTATATTATTTGGGCATTTATGCTTATTTATGGGTTTAATTACTTATTCTATATTTGATGGTTATTTTGGAGTTGTAATTTGATAATTAATAATTATTACCTATTCTTTTGAATATTGATGGGGAGTGATGTTGTGTCTGCATGGGGAGTTGTTATTTTGGTCCTCAATGTGTAAGGAAAGGGGGGTACTTGGTTTTCAAAAGGTTTTTTTTGGGGGGGGAGACAATAGTTTTTGGGATTTTTTTGAGGGAGGATTTTCATGAAGGTGGTTTTTCTCATGTTTTCACAAATCAAATAATGGGAAGAGTTGAGGGTCCGCATTTGCATTTCAAAGGTTGAATCTTGTTCTTGAGTTGAAGGGAGATTTAAGTGTACTTCTTAAATATATTTGTTCCTATGGGTATATTGAAGAAGGGTGGATTTGTTGTGGTTGCTTTACATTCTAAGAGTTGGTTGTGTAGAATCTTCTTTCATCTCAACCCTTTTGTCCAATTCATCTTATTCTAGGTTGGTGTTCTTGTGTCTTTTTCTCTCATTTATGTATTTTTCATTTCAAAAAGGAAAGAATTGGTTTTTTAGTATTTGCATGACCTATATAATTCTAGAAAATAAATCTGGGTCTTCATTTTATATTTGTGTTGATTGGATCATGTAAAGGGTGCTTCTGTTTTGCTTCTATAAGAGACTATTTTTTATGTCAGTTAATTTGTGTGTTGAATTTTTGGTATTAAGTTTGTCAAATCATATTTTTGTGTAAGAAACACCCTCTTCACAAATGGGTAAGAGTTGGTTTTGGGTTTAGAGTCATTTTGGAGTCTGTTGGTGGGCTCAAAGTTGATTCTATGTCGTGTTCTAGTCTCTATTGTAAATGCACTATAACAGAGAACATATGTGCTAAAATAATTAGTGAATGCACTAAAATAAGTTGTGCATGCACTAAAATAAGTTGTATATTAACTAAAGGAATTAGTAAAAGTGCTAGAATAAGTGTCAAATGCACTAAAAGAATTAACAAAAGCACTACTCATTTTTTCCTTTTTTGTTTGATTTTTTAAGTCCATGTTAGTTTGGGACAAATCAAAGGTTTTTTAGAAGTTCATAATTTTCTATGGTGGTTTTTCTAGAGGCTATTTCATTGATTTTGAGGAGTTTATGTGTTATTCTTTTTTCTTATGTATTCGAACATTCTAGTACATTGGTTGGGTAAACTTGATGTTGCATGAGATCTATTTATTTGAGTATTGTGTTATGGTTTAAATTTGTTAATGCGGTTCAAATTTTGATATAGAACCCGTGTTGAAGTTTCATGTGGATTTATGAGCTCTTTTATATGATGGTTTTGTTGTCACTCAAATTGCACCCATAATGCACAAGCTAAAAGCTTGAGCAACTTGGTGACACATGGGATAATTCTTAGGCCTGTGGGTTGCCTATAGTGAGAATTAACCTCCAGATGAAGGGCTGACTCCCTATGAATAACTCTAAATATTTACCAAGAAAAGGGATAGGAAAACTAAAAATGAAACTAGAAAGACTTTGAAAATGCTAAGCCAAGGTGAAGCATCAATAAGATATCTCAAAATGATAGAAAAACACTCCTAAAACCACCAATCTACACAAATATACTTCTGGTTCATAGCACATAAATATTTCATGCAAAGGATTTAAACTTCAAGAAATTGAAAGGAAAGAAAAAACTTTCACAATCAACCAAATGAACCAATTTATCACAATGCACAACCCGTGACTTACAAATGAGACACAAAATTTAAAGGTTATCTAGACAATAACACAATAAAATAGCTCTCAATCATGAATAAGAAAATGAACTCCAAAAAATATAAGGCATAAGCTGGTAATTTTATTCAGTATTTTGTCATAAAACTATACAGGAGCTACAAGAATATATTCTCTGCTAAAACCAACCAGAGAATGAACAAGAACTCGTGAAGAAAGATAAAACTTCTTCACTTTATACAAAAACCTTCCAAAAAGGTAGAGGAAAAAATTGACTTCAAAATAACTCAAGATGAACTCCCACTGAAAAATATCTTTTCTGAAAACTAATCCTCGAGTGGAAATAAAAGCCACCAAAATAGGCTCAAAATCATGAGAAAAACTCATGCAAACTTGCTCTTAAGCTTAAATCAGAACCCAAACTACTTGATGACTTCTCCTTATTTCACGTTGAGTTCACCTAGACATTACCTTGCCAGCCACTTTAGACCGCCACTTCACTTTAGCACTTTAGATCAGACCCACCTCTTCCTGGGCTCGCCTTGGTTCTTCTTCTACACTCTGCCACATGGCACATCTCGATTCATTCTGAGCCCACTTGGACGCTATCGGTTACCTAACCATTTGAATTAACCACCTACATTAACCATCAGCACATGATAGATTTAACATTCAACCATCGGGACTACTGACGGCTTGTCGCTATGTCGCGAGGATTAGCATTCAGGCACCTTTTCATTGCGGTATAGCGATAGCCACTAGATCTTCAGGAACCTGTTCGCTTTTTAACTTCTTTAACCTTCAAAATGAGCCTGATTTTGAGTCACTCATCTGTAGACCCTTGCCACGTATTACAATTTGACTTTTCCATGGCCACCACCTGGGCTCCACCTAAACTGCCACCTCTCCAGTCACTATGTCACGAGGGATAACTATCGAGCATCTTCATTTTACGGTATAGCGATGACCACTAGATCTTCTCGAACTTGCTCGCTTTTTAACACCTGAGCCGCTCACCTTTTCCACACATGCTTTGTCACCAAGTCATGAGGAGTATTCAGTGATGATCTTCCCATCGTGACATAGCAACAGCCATTGGATCTTTCTTGATCATCGTTGATCTTTCTAATTTTCTCAGTCGTTACCTCTTTGTCCATTCGTGCCACATGTTAATCTCCGGTTTGCCACCTGAGCACGGCCTCATCCACCACTTCAATGCCACCGGACCCACTATTTCACTTTGGTTTGTTCAGCATCAGTATTTCAGACAAACTTCCTCGTTCGGTGAGTTGTTCACATGTCTCATCGAACTTGCAGTTTCATCGATGCCTTAATTTTATTGGCAGGACCGATTTGGATTTCTTTGATGTACCTTATGTTGATGGAACCGATACCTTCGGCGAAACCATTTAGAGATCCATCATGGCCAAGGTTTGATTGACATTCATTTTGATGACATGCCACCTGTTTTGCAGCGTCATCACCGCTAGACTTTCCACTTCTTCTGCTGCGTGTCACCACATGGCACCTTGTGATTTCCTTAGAGTGAACCTCGATGCCACCTAACCTGCCATGTTTACATCATCAGACCCATCTTTCTCACGGTCCCCACTGCTTGGTCTTGGGCCCGTCACCTCACCAGTAACTAGACCACTACCTCACCAGTTGCCAAGTCGTGATGAAATCTGGCGAGCAGTTAACCATCATGACATAGCAATAGCCATTGGATCTCTACGATCTGTGTCCGATCTTCCCGACCTTTAGCCTCCTCTTTGCCATCTTGTCAAAAAATTTGGATGCCTTGAGATGTGCGTGCATGTAGGGGACCCACCAACGTTGAGTTGCCCCTTGTCAAAAGCCTGAAAGCTTTGACACTAAGGATATATGTGGCTTTGCCTTTAAATGCGATCAATTTCCTCCGCGTGGCCAATGTGGGATAAATGCTTTACCTTTTAAGTTTGTTTCTTTTGTAAACCCAACTTGGCGCCCAAGTAAAAAATGCCTTACATAGGCTGATTGCATTTGTTTTGAAGTTTCTTTTACCTTCCATCAGCCATGTAGGGGATTTGGCAATACACTTACCAAATAAATTTTCCTAAAGGTTTTAATAGCCACACCATTTTTGAAAGTGCAATGGAGCATGAATATCTTTGTGATCTACTTATCTTTTTTAACACCCATCTCCATCAACATGATGGGCTCAACCCTCATGGCAGCCACATTTTAACCTACATGATGTATTTTACTTCTCCTATATTTGCACATGAAGCAAACAAGTTAAAAAAAAAAAAATAGTGCATATTTGATTTCTTGCTAATGATTTGGCCTGATATTTGCTGATTTGCTTGGCACTTTTCAATATGAATGAAAGCAAGGCCTCATTAGGCCACCAATTTTAGCATGTGCAAAAATTTGGTAACAGGTTTATGTATAATTCCTAGGTTTTAGGAGCATGTTAGGGGGGAGTGTCTTCCAAGTGGGTGTTGGTGCCCTAAGTGGCTGCCAAGGAATCTCATTGGAAGTTTCCTTAATTTAGTGATAATCTTAATCAATGAATTCAGGGGTTGGGTAGTTTTCATATTAAAAAGATAATTATGTACCCTGATCATGGCCTCGATTGTTAGTCCAAGCTTAGGATGAGTATAGGAAGGCTTGATGGCATGACCGTTCTTCCTTGTCTTCACAAAAGGATAAGTCGATTCCACATGGATTTCACTTGGGCATTGGGGTCTAGTGAGAGACTATCAAGGAAACCCTTGTGATACCATGTGATGTTACTTTCCCCTATGTGTGTCCTAGGACCTTAACATTTGTGTTGTGTGAAGCCTCTAATGTGTCTGTAACTTGTTGTTAGGCCTATGTCCTGTGATGTTTATTATTTTTATATGCTCTTTCTTTGTGTATGTTTATGATCCCATGGTTGTGTAGGCATCGGCCTAGGTCTAGGGTGTGTGTGGGGCCTTACGTCATTCTCTAAAGCATGGGGGCTGGACCTTTTTGGTTCCACATGGTCAAGTGGATTGATGCCTTCTTCCATTGGGATTTCTTGTTGGATGTGCGTATGCATGATGGATGCTTTCTCTTCTTTTCAATTCTTGTTTTATGGGCTCATAGAGAAGATGTGATCTATTCTATATGTTCAAGAAATATCTTTGTAATATTTAATTTGGACATCATTCATGTATTTAGTATATCATGATCTTCTATTTGTAATGGATAGTGTATATTTGTAATGTAACTTTGTATGAGATGTATTAAGAAATGTAAGATGATTTCATGTGGTTCTTTCTAAGTGAAATCAGTATCAGCTATATTTTAGGGATGTGTGGATTATCTCGTAGGTTAGGATTATTAACTTAGGAACATTTAATAATGGTGTATTAAAATGGACTTAATATCTTAGAAGTGTTAAGTTTGTCATAATTCATGATTATAATTCTATGGTTTTTAAATGCCTACTTTCATAGGTTATGGGTAATGAAAGATATTAGCTTAATTAGGAAAATAACATGTATCATTGTTAAGTTGCACATATCTATACTTTTGTTGTATCTAAGTAATATCGTTAAGAAATCCTAGGGAAATAAATTTAAAGGTTATCAGTTAATTCCACTTGTGTAGTTAAGATTGTGTGATCATATTAATTTAATGTATGTATTACTTCTAAGATTTATGTGTTGGCGTAGCTCTTTAAAAAAAAGTTATCTTTAAGATATCTAATGAGATGGCTAGTTTGGTTAGATTCTCTAGGGTTTTCATGGCAGGTGTTACATTTCTAGAATGACTCAAAGAAAAATATTAAGGTCTGAAGTATCATCATCAAATCATTAGACATCGATAGATGTTACCTTAGCAGTTGAAGATGCAATTATTGATAGATTGGAAAATTTTATTTTTCATGACAATAATGATGAGAATCATTATTTAATATTCACCACCACACAAAATTTGCAATTACTACAAAAATCTGAAAACTAGTTCAATGACGATACATTAAAAATAGTGCCAAGTATTTTTCAATAGTTGTACATGATCCATGGCTTGAAAATTGATGCAATATTTCCACTTGTTTATATTCTTATGACTATCAAAACAAGAAATTATTAAACACAAGTACTTGGAGAATTAAAACAACTTCAACCTAATCTAAACCCGAAAAGTATACTATTGATTTTGAATTAGGTTTCATGGCAGCTATGTCTAATTTTGTTTGAAATATCGATATTTGGTAATGTTTTTTCTATTTCTCTCAATGCCCGTGGAGGAAAGTTTGAGAAGGTCTATAAACATGTTACAATGTCAATGAAGTCTTTGCATTTGAGATTAAGAAACTTGTTGCATTAGCTTTCATGCCTTAGATAAACATAATTGATTCATTTCAAATATTTCTATAATCTCCTCATTATATAGAGCATGAGAAGAATTTACAAGCATGTTTGATTATTTTTAAGACACCTAGATTGACAGACTAACCAAAAGAGGCAACATAAGATCACCCAAATTTCCAATCGCAATGTGTAATTTCTATTTGGTTATTCAAGATGATCTTCCCAAAACCAATAATGCTATCAAGGGATGGCACAAAGGATTTAGTGAATTGATTCAAGCATTGAAAAACCCAGTCTAGAAATTCATTAGAGGAATGAAAAAAGAACAAGGTCTCCAAGAGAATAAAATAGAGAAATATATGGTTGGATGCATTGGGCATCCAAGCAATAAAAAATAACATGATCTCAAAGCAAGACTAAAAGGACTAGTTGATGGTTATGACAACCATAACATTTTAGATTATTTAAGAGGTATCGCTCCAAACTTGGCACTGTAAATGAACATCTGAATAATAACATTTTTTTGGCAACATACATGTAATTTGTAAAAAAAAATTTCCTTCGTCTATAATCTTACATGGATATCCTATCAATGGGCTATTATTACTAGGGGTTATTTTCGCGTTGGGTCATAATGACATGGAGTTGTTTTACATGGGCTATTTCAAATGGGTTATTGTATCACAGGATGTTTTAATTGGGATATTTGGTCACACAATCTAATGAGATAGTGCATCTAGTGAAATTATAGTTTTAATATTTCTTAAGATCTAAAAATTTATCAATTCCTTATTATTTTTTAGCATATATTTTAGGGAAAAAACCCTCTAGAAACACCTACATTTAAATAATAAACCAAGTGTTTGCCTAGCCTAATCAATCTAAGGATACTTAGACCAAGATTTAATAGACCAATTTTTTTTTTTATCCAAGAAACTAAAGCACTCCTAAGTTAATATTGTCTTATTTGAAAGATTACAAGATATGGTTGAATGTACAAAAGGCATGGTCTTTCTCTTAATTGGTTGGGATTTATTCTCCTATTTTATTTTATCTATTTAGAAAAATTCATGTTTGACTTTGATAAGATTGTAGTGCTTGATTTCTTTTTTAATCTTGATCTTGTATATGTGTCATTTATTATATTAATGAAAATAGAATCATGCAATTAAATAATAGGGAGGGAATGAAATTTTTTAATTTGAATAAGGACTCGATCAAAGATCATTTTCAATCTAAACCATGTAGCTAATAAGTGAATTAATTTTGATGATTTATATAGATAGTATGAAAAAAAAAATAGTTATAGGGTGAAATGACCCCCTTATCATAGGAAATTGAGATGCAAAAATGAGAGTAGCCCCTATCAATATAAGAGAGGCAGTTCATTTAACATGGATACATTTGATGATTATTTTAGGATGACATATGTGGCCCTCTATAGTATTTTAGGGATGAGATATAAATTTTAAATACTTATAGCTCTCATGATTGTTGTAGCCAATATTAATATAACCATTTCAAGATCGTCTTCAACTTTTCTTCTTTTCTAGTAGGCATCATTCACAAGGAAATTGTCTTCAAAACCTAATAAAGGACCCCTTCTTTCAAATCTTATTCCTTTTTTAATTATACTTTATTGTATTTGGGTAGATTCCGTAATACCCTAAAAATGGTCATCTAAACCATGGGCCCCTAATCTCAACAACGTCACCAAGGTCCTAACCAAAGGCAATTAAATAAATCTTGAGCACACAATTAATTCCTAAAATCATCAAATGTCACATGGCAAATTAATCAAAAAATATTAATTAAATATTTATTTAATTAATTAATCATTCCAAGCAAATCATTTTAAACAATTATCTTATTTATTTTAATTAAATATCCTAGCATATTTAATTAAATAAATCAAATTACCAAAAATCTTCAAAAAATGAAACAAATCAAGAAAGAGGAATTAATTCAATTAAATAAATCAATTATGAGCACAAATCTTCAAAAATGGAAATAAATCAAAAAAAGGAATTAATTGACAAAAAAGAATTAAAATTTGAGAAAAGAAATCAATTGGAGATAATCTTGAAAAAACAAATTAAAAATTGATAGATAATCTCAAAGAAAGCAATTAAAACAATTAAATATTAAAATTGAATGAAATAGATAATAAATCAGTTTTTTCCTCATTTTATCTTAATTTTAGTTCAATTTCCTTTAAATCAATTTTTTCTTGATTTAATCTTAATTTTAGTTCAATTTCCTTTAAAACTAAGAAAAGGATCCAATCACATCAATTCACCTGGATTGTGCTTCCTCTTGGAAAATCTTGACCGCTCATCATCATTTGATCTCAACCGTTGGTTTCTTTCTGAATTTTCTATAAATTCAGGCTCATCTCTCATTCAAAGAGAGGCTAGAGAATACATCGTTATTATACTATTTTTGCTCTAGGATTTTATTGAATATTGCATATTAATTGTTTCAAATTGATTAAATCATTTAGCTTAATATTGCTTAAATCTTGTTAGATTAATATTGCATCCATCTAGCATTCATCATGCTCATATAGATTAAATCCTTCGTCTTGATGTTGTCTAGTCACTAGTATTGTTTATAATCTGAGAGCAATCATATACTCACATCTTTTAGAAGGCAATGGGTCGATTTGTTATGGTTTATTATTCATTGATTATATCTGATTAACCATGCATGTAATGACTTCATTGAAGTGTTGTGTCTTGCAGATACAGATTCTCATTCCACTTTTCACACACACATTTCTGGCGCCCACTGTGGGGCTCAAACCCACAAATACAAGATTTCTAATGTTTCTTGAACAAATTTAATGTTTGGTTTTTATAACTAATAAACATTTGTTAAATTTGCAGATAAAAATCTTTCTTTTTGTTTGTTCTTCTATGATAGTCAAAAAAGGGTCTCAGTTTGGAGAGCATAACCTTTTATTGAAATATTGGATCTCAACCAATTTTTGATATGTTGTTTAAAACCAAGTTTTCTACAAGTTCACTAGATGGATTTGCCTAAATATTTTGAGTTTGAAAGGTATGATTGACAGAGTGCAGGACTGTCATTTTACTTATTCTTCTGTGACAGTCAAAAATGGTCTCGGTTCGGAGGGAGTAACGTTTTATTGAACCATTGGATTTAACCCCAATTTTAATATGGTTTGTCAATCCAAGTTTTCCACATTTACACCAAAGCAATTTTCTAAATTATCTCTGGTTCAAAAGTTATAAATGACAGAGTGCAGTACTATCAAAAATTGTCATAACTAAGATAGTCATAAAATGGAAATTCTTGTTAGATTAGTTTAATTTACAGTTTACATGATAGAATTTTCTTTTCATGGTTTTTTTTTATGTTATTTAGGCAACTAATTTTGGGCTTTTAATGTTTGCAAGATGCTTGTCAAAAAATCTATCAATCAAACATACGCTTGCCAAAGAATCAAGAAGAAAATGACTACTGACATATTGGTTTTGTAGGTTGCCTAAGGAGTATCGACTAAACACTGTGTATTCATTTAGAATTTTCTTAGGCACTTAAATTGCTATCTTGTTAAAGAACAAATCTATCTTTCGTGCTTTTAGAAAAATCTAAGAAGTAGGAGAGTATGCTCTTGTCTTTTATAGACAATCAGAAATCTGAACCCTCAAAGCTTTTTTCTAAGTTTTGAGATTTGTGTACCTTTAGCAGGCCTATCACAGTGGGAAAAAGTAATCACCCTGTGAGAACAACCCAAGTGAGTATAGCTGGACCTGAGCATTCCAACTCACTATAATAAATAGGCCTCTAGTGATTAAAGTCTCAGAGGATGGGATTATTTGAGTTTTCTCTTTGAGATCTCTCATATCAAGCATTTTGTAGGGCCTCGCGGTCTCAATCACGTTTACGTGACTACATCTTGTTTTGGTACCTTGTTGGGCTATAGGCCTCAATCATGCTTGCATGACTTCAAGGGGTAGTTTCAAATGAAATTCCTAACTAAGAACTATAAGATAGAAGCTACCTGATTCACCTCCGAAAGGTTGATAATCTTTGTGCAAGAGAGATAGTAACTCTCCCAAGACACTTGCCATATGGTGCCCCCATTAGCATTTGGAGTCGGCTAATACGGCATTGAGAATCCATTGTGTGAGACTCAATGACTGTATTCTGATTAGCTATTGGGTGTGTACCTAAGTCAACAAGCAAAGGTTTTCTTCTCTAAGCCAACTTCCATTGGGTTAGCGTGATGTGATTGAATTATTATATATCTTGCGTGTTTTCTATGTTTTCATCCCTAAAACTAAAACTGAAATTCTAAAACTGGAGAAAACAAATGAAACAATATCAAACAATTTAGTGATAAACTCTATCCGTGTCCAAACTGGTCTTTGTCAGTCATTGAAACATCAATCCTTATCAAAAACTAGTAGTCGTTAGTCATTGAAACTCTGTCTGTCAGAATCTCGTCTCTGTGCAATCCTCTATCATATGAATTCCTAATCTTGTCAGTCAAAATAGTCAAAGTTTCCTAGATCAGTCTACAACAAGCCTAAAACTGGTTATCATCCTCCTAAGCATAAACAACCTTGATAGTGTACCTCTGCAATTGCGTTGCACGATTTTATTGATCATCTCTAAGCTAGTTCAAACAAACATCTTATCAAACCTAAGTTAACTTAGATAATGTCTTACACAGGATAGATCATTCCTGAAACCAGACCAGATCTTTAGTTACTTCTCTCAATTAGTACGTTAAATGAACTACTAGCTACAATTTGATCTTGACTTCTGCAACACATCTCGCTCTTGGTCCTGTCAGTTAAAAATGCCCGTTCAAACCAAAATCTCTTCTAATTTTTTTTTAAAAAGTAAGAATATCATGGATACCTTAGCTCCAATTCCCATGGCTGCTTATGCTCAAATGCTTCAAGATATAAAGAAAAAAATATATGACATGGAAATCCAACAAAATAGATCAATGACTCCATTTGAAAAACAAATGTATGATATCAAGTGTGAGAAACTTCAAGAAGTGCTAAAATGATTATGTGATTTGTCAAGCAAATACCAACAAATGATTGAAAATCAAAAGCCAAATCTCAAACAAGCTCACAAGACACCTTCACCAAGACAAAAAGACATCTATTCCCTAGATAGACAGTTTACACCTTTGGAGCAATCTATTGAGTCCACTTTGGAAGAGCTTATTAAGAACAATCTTATCATATTGCCTAAAAAGACCACATGGGGATGGGAATTTACGAGTAAGTATTGTGCATATCATAGAGAAAATGAACATAAGACTTCACATTGCATAGAATTAAAACATAAGATTCAAGATCTCATTGATAATGGTGTCATTGAAATTGAAGATCCTAATGACTCACCTAAAGAATAAAAAGGTACTATTTCTAAGCATGATCAAAATCGTGAACCTGTGTCCAGCAAGGCTCCATATGTAGCCTCCATCCCTTCCATGATGCCTTCATCTCCTAAGACTTCTCAACAACAATCCATACCATCTCCTTCAAACAATGAAACTTCTCATGTTGACCTTCAAGGGCTATCTCCTATGGAAATCCAAGTTAATGCCAATATTGATACAAGTTCCTTTCCAAACGTACCCACTCCAGAAGGCCCTTTCCAAAATACTTCCCCATCATGCCAAAATATGGAGATCTTCCAAGAATCCCCTACACCTATGCAAAATCCTATCCCTTCCCTAGAAGTGACTCCATGTCAAGAGGATAATCTGAAAAATGAAGAAACAAGTCCTATCATAAATCAATATCAAGACACCAAAACTCCTCAATCCCATCTAATGATTGAAAAAGATCCTATTTCACTAGAATCCCATGATGATCCCCTTATACCTTTCCATTTCTTCCAAGATGACCCCCTTCCATCTCAAGAGAAAACCATCCTTCCAAATCTCATTCCTAATCCACTTCCTAAGAAAGATCATGATGCCTCTTCCACTTTTTCAAATGGTCCTATTCAAAATGAAGAGTCAAACACCCTTCCTACTCTATCCAATGGTCCTCTTCCATGTCAAGATCAAAGTATCCCTTCATCTCCTTGTCATAATCCTCCATTTTCACCTCAAGGATCCATCATGCCTACAAATTTCTCTCATGTTCCTATCATTCCTTGCATTCTACCTCCATCTCATAATGGACTCATGCCTTCTTTCCAAAGCAAAGTGTATCCTACATGTCAAAATATTTATAAAGGCAAAGGGGTAGATCTCCACAAGCAAGAACCCCTCCATATTAAATAAAGTGTTAAAGGTCATGGCCTCAGGGACATTTCTCAAGATGTTGGTATCTCTCATAAATCTTGCATTTATCCAGTTAAATCCAAATACACGCTTTCCCCTTCACCTCTTCCATCCATTCTAGGTCCCTATATCCCTCCATCCCTTATGTGGGATCAACAAAGGCACACATCTTCGAGTTCCTTCCATCCATCTAAAATACCTTCATATCATTCATATCCATCCACACATTCTTTTCCTTCTCCAAGCAATTTGGATGCCACGCATAAAAGTTAGAAGTCAAGTAATCCACATGTATTCAAGGATCAACATGTCCCATCTAATCGATATGTCAAAACAAAGCAAAATATGATCCAAAAAGGAAAAGAAAAATACAAAATGGCACAAAGGCCCACAAAGAAAGAAGAAAATTCAAAAGTTATATGGGTTCCTAAGGCACTTGTACAAGCAATGCGCTCCAAGGAACTACAAAAGAATCAAAAATCAAAAGCCATGTGGATCCCTAAGCAACTACTTGAAGCACAACAGTCTAAAGAAAAATCAAAATTGGCATCCAAAATTGTTGTTCCTCCATCCAAACCTTCTGAGTCTATTCCTCCATCACCTCCTTCATCCATTTTGGGTTCTTATGCCCCAAAATATGTAACCTTTCCTCCATCCAAATCTCAAAATTTGAGATTCACTTCTCCTCCATATGTCCACCATCCCTCAAGGCATGTGCCAATGTTGATCTTTCCAGCATTTCCATCTATCGATACACAATTCTTCCAACATCCCATCCATTATCCAACACCTCTTTTTCACCCTTCCATCCCTCTTATCCAATCCTTTGCATAAGTCCTTGCCCTAGTTTCATTTCATTATCCTACCAACATCTTTGAGCATACCTTCATAGCCATGGTCTATTGCAACTCATATTCTAAAGGTACCATCCAAAGCAGCGAGACATTGGGGTCCTTCTTCCATCTCCTCTCATGCCTCCATTATCTTCCAAAAGAAAAAAATGATGAAAAAAGTGAAGAAAAAAAGGGAAGTAAAGAGAAATAAATTCGTCCTTGTGTGAAACCCACTTCTTGTGGCACCTTGGGCAAGTACCATGATGAAAACCTGGTAAACAAGCGTCATGCGTAATCTATTATCCTTTTGCACTTTACACTGGGGGCAAGTTCCATCCATGTACATCCATCTATTATCCATCTTCCTCCATTATCCTCCATCCTCCATTATCCCTCATTCGCTCTATCTACATTCATATCTGTTTTCCACCTTTGATCTTGACAAGGTTAAGGATCTTTATAGGTTTTGTATGTCCTATATATTGCACTTGATCCAAACCCTTTAGCTCCTATCCATTTCTCACTTACATCCTTCATTACCACCTTTGATATTGATTATCCTATCTGCCTCCTATCCAGATCTATTCCTTGATCTTGATCAACACTATGGACAAAATGCAAAAACATGCTTTCCACAAACCTCTTGACATGGCCACTTCTTTGGACCATATGGATTAGTTATGCTATATCATTTCTTTACATTGCTAAATTCCTTGCTTTACATCGCTAAAATCCTTGGTTTATATTGCTATATCTAGAACATATGCTTGGATTAATGTTGTGAGATAGTCCTTGAAAGCGTCCACCATCATTCGCTTATCCATTCATGTACTCAAAATCCCTTTTGCCTTGCTAGACACTAGGAGCAAACATCAAAATCTTAAAAAATCCTAAAAATTGGAAAAAGACCTGAAAGAAATCATAAAAATCAGAAAATGTCTTGAAGAAATCCTAAAAATCAGAAAAAGTCTTGAAGAAATCCTAAAAATCAGAAAAAGTCCTGAAAAAATCCTAAAAATTGAAAAAAAGTCCTAAAAAAATCAGAAAAATCAGAAAAAGTCCTAAAAAAATCCTAAAAATCAGAAAATGTCCTGAAGAAATCATAAAAATCAGAAAAAGTCCTGAAGAAATTCAAAAAATAAAAAAAGAAAAAGAAAAACAGAATAAAAAAAAAGGAAAAAAGAGAGAAAATGCCCTGGTAAAAACCTGGTAAATAGGCACCTTGGTAAAAAAATATATATGCATCTCTGCCAAGCAGGTGAAAACCTGGCAAACAGGCGCCTCTTGTACTCAAGCGCTCCATCTATCAATGCAATGTTGGCATTCTCGCTTTCCTGCACATTTTCTTTCGCTTGTACATATCTTTTGGTCACTTTCGTGACATCCTGGTTCGTTGGAACCCTCATGGCTTGAAACCGATCATTGTCATAGTCTTAGGGTAATCGACAGAGCACTTTACATGTCCTAAGTAGTGTCAGCCAAGTAAATCTTACGTCAGTGAAACCTGGTCATCCACTCCGAGTCAGTTACCTGTCTCCTGACTACTGAAGAGTTTTATCACTGAGTAAACAAGCAAAACAACATAACGGAAAAAAACCACTAAACAGTTTGAGCTATCCATGAAAATTTTCTTTGTGTGCTATCTTTTATATTGGTTTTCGATTATTATCCCTCTGAGTAACTCGAGGAAGTCTATCTTGACTAAGAGGAGCAAGGATTGGGGGCATAATATTTTCTTGTTTTCTGCTTGTAGGAATGATCCCAATGATCTGGAAACATCTAAATTAGCTGGGTGTCTGTGATAAGAGCCTTCACATCTAGGTGAAATCACGACACATACCTTGACTCCTCTTATTTGAATGCTACAGGGAGGTTCCCATCATTTCTTTGTCTATTTTGAGGAAATTTCTTTATTGTGCAATCCGGGTCCATGCGTAACTTGTCCAAGGATATGAACGAAAAAAGGGTCATTGCAGACAAGATAATTAATATTGCACATGAAAAGAAATGAACTCTATTCTGCCTGCTATAATTGTAAAATGCTCAATGATGACAATTAAGCTTTTCAAAGTCCAGTGACTAGGTTTAGGTTGCATCTCATCTTGTATTTCATTCTACATTTTGTGAATTTGGAGTGATTTCGGTATAGTAACAATGCTTCCTCTTTATCTGCTGAATGAGAGTTCGAGCGTCATTATTTCTTCACTAAGTGGTCTCTTTTCATCATTTCTCTGATCGAGTACTTGTGTTTTGAGATGTTTAGCTGCATACATAAGCATATTATATAGATTCATACATTCAATATCATTCATTTGCATTCATCTTATTGCATAGAAAAACGAAAAAAAAAATTGCATTACTCATTCACATTCATTAATTTGCATATGAAAAGAAAGAAAAATAGGCACCAATACTCATTCACTATCATTCATTTGCATTCATCTTATTGCATAGAAAAACGAAAAAAAAAATTGCATTACTCATTCACATTCATTCATCTATACTAAAAGGAAATGCATACATATAGAATAAAGCATATAGAACATCTCATAACCAATCAACACAAGTATGATGAAATCAAATCAAGAGCTTGTAAATCGGTTGTCTTGAGTCCATTTTCAGGATCGAAATCGAAATCTGATGTCAAGTCTCTCATCGAAATTTCACAAAAATTTGGACCACTTAGCGCTTTTCATCAAATGCTCATTCTCTCTTCTAATTGCACTCAATTTCTTGTTAATCAACACTGAATCTCAATTTAATTTCTACAAATCAACTTTGTACTCAATTTCTTATCAATCAACGCAAAATTTTCAAAAATTCCTCTGAATCAATTTGTCCTCAAACAACTTATCATCGCTAAAAAATTGCCTATCATCATGTACCCTCGCTATCTTTCGATTTCTCTCTTGAGGGGGCATACTCATGACCTTATGACCTCACATTCTTCAATGTCGAGAAAATTTTCAAGTCTTCATCGAAAGTCGAGCAAAAAAATCTTTTTCAACTAAAGAAAATCAATCAAATAAGACCTCATCGCTAGGGGCATCTCAACTTCATCGCTTTATATCAAGTTGAGATTTCTTGATCATCTGAATCAAATCAATCTCTAGGGGCATATCAGTTTCATCACTTCATATCAAGCTGATATTTGTCTTTTATCTGAATCAATCTCTTTACGTTAATCAGTTCCATCGCTTTTCATCAAGCTGATTTTTTGTTTAAACTCAATCAAGGGTTTAAAGAGTATCTTCAATCATGCTAAATCTAAACAGGTGTTACGTTTTATTCGTTTCTTGATCAAGCTGAACAATTTATCTTCATCGTATCTTGATCAATCAAGTTCAAGATCGATTTTTATCGTCACTCATTGTGTCTAGTTCAATCAAGTTCTAGATCAGTAAGATCCGCTTCTTGATCAATCAAGTTCAAGTTCGGTATCTTTTGTTTTCTATCGTTCCCAAGTTCAATCAAGTTTTGGAATGGTATCATGTTAATCAAACTTTTTTCAGCTTTGTCACTTTGAATCAAACTAAACACCTTGCTTTTTTATGTAGTTCGTGATCAATCAAGTTCAGAACTGACATCTCCTAGACATCAACTATTCTTTGAACCAACGCGTTGCTCGCACATTAATTCAAAGAGGGGCAAATGTAATACCCTAAAAATGGTCATCTAAACCTTGGGCCCCTAATCTCGACAACGTCACCAAGGTCCTAACCAAAGGCAATTAAATAAATCTTGAGCACACAATTAATTCCTAAAATCATCAAATGTCACATGGCAAATTAATCAGCCAATATTAATTAAATATTTATTTAATTAATTAATCATTCCAAGTAAATCATTTTAAACAATTATCTTATTTATTTTAATTAAATATCCTAGCATATTTAATTAAATAAATCAAATTGCAATAAATCTTCAAAAAAGGAAACAAATCAAGAAAGAGGAATTAATTCAATTAAATAAATCAATTATGAGCACAAATCTTCAAAAATGGAAATAAATCAAAAAAAGGAATTAATTGACAAAAAAGAATTAAAATTTGAGAAAAGAAATCAATTCGAGATAATCTTGAAAAAACAAATTAAAAATTGATAGATAATCTCAAAGAAAGCAATTAAAACAATTAAATATTAAAATTGAATGAAATAGATAATAAATCGGTTTTTTCCTCATTTTATCTTAATTTTAGTTCAATTTCCTTTAAATCAGTTTTTTCTTGATTTAATCTTAATTTTAGTTCAATTTCCTTTAAAACTGAGAAAAGAATCCAATCACATCAATTCACCTGGATTGTGCTTCCTCTTGGAAAATCTTGACCGCTCATCATCATTTGATCTCAACCGTTGGTTTCTTTCTGAATTTTCTATAAATTCAGGCTCATCTCTCATTCAAAGAGAGGCTAGAGAATACATCGTTATTATACTATTTTTGCTCTAGGATTTTATTGAATATTGCATATTAACTATTTCAAATTGATTAAATCATTTAGCTTAATATAGCTTAAATCTTGTTAGATTAATATTGCATCCATCTAGCATTCATCATGCTCATATAGATTAAATCCTTCATCTTGATGTTGTCTAGTCACTGGAATTGCTTATAATCTGAGAGCAATCATATACTCGCATCTTTTAGAAGGCAATGGGTCGATTTGTTATGGTTTATTATTCATTGATTATATCTGATTAACCATGCATGTAATGACTTAATTGAAGTGTTGTGTCTTGCAGATACAGATTCTCATTCCACTTTTCACACACACAGATTCCATTGGGACATTACTCACAAAATAAATAATTACTTCACCTGAGAGAAAAAAATTTCCCTATCCATGGGTTTAATTTTCTATTAGATCTAAATTTCCAAAATTTAATGTGGCAAGAGCCATGATAATTTTAGGACACAAAAATGGAAGGTTCTCGAGTGAATTCACTAAGTTTTCAAGGCCAAATAAATTGGATCCTATGGCTTAAATTTAACATAATTGGGGAGATTGCATTGGGACTCAATCTCATGCTATGATATTATTTTATTGAGTCTCCTCTATTTTATGTGTCTAACACTTTTTGACCTAACCTTCTTTTTATAACCAATCCAAGACATCCTAAGTGGGTCTGCATGTGCCTATTCAGTGTTAAGACTTGTAAATAATTTAAAATTTAAGGGTTTGATGTATTTTGGTCATTTTCCTTAAGTTTCGCAAGTGGTTAGAGTTTCACTAGTATGCATACTATTGTGCTCACCATTGTTTCCTTTTGTTTTGTGTTAGAACATTGCAATTCCATCTCCCATCATGTCACCCTTCTTTCACTCTATTTTTATTTTATATATTAGTCCTTCAGACTTACTCATTGTTAACACCTAAAAAAGGCATAAATAATGAGTTTTACCTATATCCTAACAATTCAAGCATACTTTGTATTTTTTGCCAACTTCCCATCAACCTATTAGAATGGTCCAAAAGGTTACATGGATATTAAAAAAGATCTCAATTTTTTCTAGAAAATGCAATCAATGTGTCCTAACAACACTAAGAATTATGAGACATTGTATTTTACCTCCCAATGACTTTTCTTCATGGTTTGTGTACCCAATTGAAACTAATTTTGACCCCAAAATAACCTATTCTATGGTGTATCATTTGTGTATATATTAACAAGGGGTGTAACTTCAAAATTCAGGTAAAAAATACATGTGGATGAATGCTGAATTTTTTGTCATCCTATTCTTTAGCCTCACTATCTCTATTGACCTTATTATGTTAATTAAGGTGAAAAAAAAAACATCAAACCCAAATGGGAAAGAAAATATGCCTCATTAGTTTTATGATCCACACAAAGAAGATATTCTTTCTATAAATAAAACCAAAACATTTGGAGTTTGAGCACATTATCAAGCCAACCAATAAGCTGGCATTCCCTTTGACCTATTTCTTTTTTCTCAACATCATTTTCATATGCATGTTGAGCCTATATAAAGGATTTAAACTCAAACATATCACTATGATCCATAATATTAAGAACTTGACCTTTAAATAAAAGCCTCATAACTGTTAATGTGGGTTTTTTATTTTCTTTATGTTAGGGGGTATTTATTTTCTCCTACACATATTATTTAAGCTTGTTTAAGTTATTAGGAGTGGTTAATATGAGGAGATGTGACGAAATACATCAGCTACATATTTCACTCTCTCCCACAAATGAGTAGTTCAGTTATACAACCTATTTTTGCTTGTTGTTCCACCTCTCATAACAACTATTTTGTCCTTAACTGAGTAGGTTATGCAGTAGTTGAGTTTCTCAACATTTTTTGGCTTTATGTGAGACCTTTTAACTCCATTTTTGTCTTCAATTAAGGAGGAATTGCCACATTCTTTTGCATTTACAAAGTAGGTAAAACCTCCCACCTTTTATGGGAATTAGGAATTAATGCACCTCTTGGATGTATATAACTTATTTTTTATATACATATAGCACTCTTCTTTCACTTTCACAAGTTCAGTGATAACTTGGTGAGAGTATCAAGAGTATTTAATAATTTATCTTATTTTTTATTTATTTTCTCTCTCTTCAGATTTTTTCTCTATTTTTTTTATTTTGATATTCGATCATCTGTTGAGTGGAGTTGAATGTGATCTATGATAAACATCATATCCTAGCTTGTTTCTCACTTCTTATAGAATCTAACGTGGTATTAGAGTCATGTTTTCTTATATAGCTCATTGTACTTAATATTTTTTGAGTTATTTGAGACTAATAGATAGATAATATTTTTCCTCAAAAACTTAGCATGCTTTTCTCCTACATCCTCATATGGCCTAGAGAATCAGAAAAGTTTAAAGGAAAAATAAGCATCTATTAAATCTAATTTGCATACATGTGTTCCTGTGAGATCTAGGTGGTTGCAACATTCTGGTAATATTGGAGACATTTTCAGGATTTCTCGAGCATCCAAAAGGTCTGAAAAGTCAATATTAACTTTAGTTTCACCAAAATCAAAGATTAGAGGAAACAATGAAAACTCAAAGTGAAAATATTGAGATCTTTTTACTAGAACCAGTTTAATTTTTGCTTGATAAATCTAGCTTCCACTCATTGATTAGAAAAAAAAAATCTAGGTTTTGTTCCTAAGGTCAAAAAACCATCTAGGTATCTATTAATCTTGGCACACAATATATTTTGCAGAATTTAAGTCAAAACTAGGTGTGAGTCATTTTTGGTAGGCAGATTTGGCATCTTTTTTAGAAAAGTGCATAACTTTTTCTTCAAGTGTTGAATTTTAACAAATAAATACTTGACAAAAATCTAAAAATGAGCAATTTCCATCCACAGAGATCTTTTGAATCTTTTTTTCCATTTTCTATTAGATATTATAGGTTGAAGCTATTGCATTATTCCTCTTTAACAGGTCATATCTTTTGCCTTTGAACTTCATTTTTCATAAACGAAAAGGCAATAGAAAGGTATTGAAGAGTAATAAATAACTACAAGGTTATTTTTTTTATATTTTGTTTCAAAAATTATAATTTTAGCATTGGTAGACCTAGAAAGCATTATAATCTGGTAAAAGGCCTTGTAAATGTACTAATTATAAAATTGCTAATATTGTAATATATGGGGATTTTTTGAGAGTAGCGAAAAAGAAAGGTGTCTATTGTATCTTCTTTCCACACTTTTCTTTCTTCTTTGCAATCTTCTTTTTCGCTCTCATGGATGCATTTATAATTCTTGTTTTAACACCAAATAATTATTTTAAATGGAAATTTAAGATGATAATATATTAAAAAAGACATGG
Organism: Cryptomeria japonica; assembly: GCF_030272615.1. Lineage (NCBI taxonomy): Eukaryota > Viridiplantae > Streptophyta > Pinopsida > Cupressales > Cupressaceae > Cryptomeria > Cryptomeria japonica. The sequence goes on from NC_081413.1 coordinate 284,794,303, forward strand.
TTATTATCATGCTATAATGGGTGTTGAAAATGAACCTCAAGATGCTACATAAAAGATAAAATGGTTTAACAAATGCGATGAAGCTTTTGGTAATCTTTGTTTGTTAGCCTCTTCTTCCTTCTTTTTCACATTAAATCTACCACTACGCCAAAAAGAGTGTGGAGAAATTTGCAAACCCTATTTGGTAAGCAAGATGGGTTACTAGGTCATTAGTTGGACAATAAACTCATAGGGGTTGAGTCCCACCAATTTTGACACCATATAGGATATCTTCACAAAACTCAAATCTATAAGTGGTGCAGGAACACTTGAGCAATTTTGTTGTGTAGGTTCTAGGAGTTTGGAATCATGTTATTTTGGTTTGTAATAAGTTCATTAGGTTTTTGAATAGGTACTCAGAAGTTTGTAAGGACCCTACGAGTCACTGATTGGCCAATGCTGGCATATGGGCTCTTAAGGGTGCCAGGAAGAGTACTTGGTAGAATAAGTTTATTTTTGTGTTAGAATAGGATGGTTTCTGTTGTCTAGTGGTTTTTAAGGTCATTTTAACCTTTAGAAGTGATCTAGGTTTAATTTGGGCAAAAGTTGCTCAACTATGTAAAAGTTGCAAAAAGTTGCTCATAGCAACTTTGCAACTTTTGCATTTTCTAAACACCAATGGCCAGTTGGTTGTCTTTATTAGTTAAGAGCCATTTGTAACAAACCCAAGGCCGATATAACACTTGGGACAATTGATGAGAATTTTGGTTGAAGAATTGAATTAACGAGAGTAAGTTTTAGCCCTCAAAGTTTCTATTTTGAGTGTATTACATTGAGTTTTAACTGGTATTGTACAATCTGTACAGAATCCTAAGCCTGGAACAAGATATGAATTGTTAGAATAGAGACTTGTATTCCATTTCATGGTGATTTGAGGATTTTAAGTGTTATTTTTTATAAGTTTTATCAATTTTGTTGTAGGCGGGTCCTAAAGAGCTTAAAATAAGGGTTTGAATACTCTATGGCTCAATCCTAGCATTCCATGGTGGAACTTTGTACTAAAACCTTGTGGAATGCTAGGAGACCTTGTAAAGTATGTGTGTATTTTGTTTTTAAGAGAAGGGAGGCTATACTTTGGATTTGCCACCATACCCTAGGCTTGGCACATTGAGTTGACAAGCAATGGGGATCATGGACAACAGGCCCTAGATGGGTAAATCCGTTGGTTGGATTTGATATCAGATTGGATTGGAAATCCCCATAGGTGTAAAGACCTAAACCAATCCTCATAATCCTTGGCCAAACGGATTGGTGAGGACATTTGAGCAAAACCCTATTTTGTAGGCTTAAAAGGAGGAAATTAGGCCTAAAAAGGGTTAGGTGGGTTAGAGACCAAACCCAGATCCAATTTGGAGATATTGTATGAATCGTCCAAAAGGGTATCTAAAAAGATAAAGAGTTCATACCATTGTGCATAAATTCTCGCAAATAAGTGCAAAATACCTCGTCGGTAGGGCTAATTGGACTAGGACTCCTAGTAGGCCTAAAAGAGCAATTTGGCCCTTAAGCTTGGAATTGGTAATCTCCAAAGACCTAGATAAATGGATAGGGTTACAAAAGAAAATCAACCCTATGTGATTTGGGAATGTGTGAATGATGATCCTATTGTGGAGGGGGTTGGGTCATGGTGAAGGTGTGAGTAGGTGTTGGGTTGAAGAGTCTCAATTAAGGAGTGTTGGACACTCACAAGTCTAGGGGTGAGCACCTTAGTCAAAATACCTTGGGAATGTCAGTAAGGGAGGGCCCTACAACCTTTGGAAGGTTGGAAAGAGTAGAAGCATTGGATGGTTCAAGAGACAACCTAAGGAGACATCAAGAGTGAGCAAACCCAATAGGAGTGAGCATCCTCTCTACATCAGATTGGTAGTAGAGCCACTTGATTGAACAAAGTGGTGTATGCTAGACCAAGAGGTAGAATCAGAAGCCAACATCATGCCACCTAAGGCAATGAGTCAAGAGGCCATTAGGAAGTTGGTCCAAGACATGCTTAATGAAGATGCAGATGTGATAGGAGTGGTGATAGAAAAGGAGTTTGAGAAATATCAGCAAACCTTCTTGGATGCTCTTAAATCACTCAACAAAGATAGCCTGGATGGTTTACTAGTCTATAGTGGTAGCCTAAATGGAGAAGAGCTATTGGATTGGATAGAAGCTTTGAACAATCATTTTGAATACAAGGAGGTTGCAGAAGAAAAGAGGGTCAATTTGGCTAAGACACAGTTGAAAGGATCAGCTTTAGTGTGGTGGAACATGATGCAAGAAGAAAGGGAACAAATTGGGAGAAAGAAGATCAACTCTTGGGAGAGAATGAAGATTAGAATCAAAACTAAATTCCTACCTCTATATTATGAGGTGCAGATACACAAGAAGTTGATGAGTTTAAAACAAAGAGTAATGGATGTGAGTTCTTACATAGAGGAGTTCAACAAACTAACTCTAAGAGCAAGGAAACAAGAGAAAGAAGTGGAGAAGGTAGAAAGATACCTAAATAGATTAAGACAAAACATTCAAGATGAAATCAACATGTTGGCACTTGAGATAGTACATAAGAGTTTTCAGTTGGCCTTGAGAGTAGAGGACAAGATCAAGAGGAAAAGCGAGTTCAATCAATGAGGCAGAGGTGGTAAAGGATTCAGAGGAAGAGGCACATTTGGAAGGGGTAATAACTCTAGCAAGAATGAAGAAGGCAATCAATCTAAAAATAGTGGAGATAACTTCAGCAAGAATGGTCAGTTTAGAGGCAATTCTAGAGAAAGAAACAACTTTAGAGGCAAATTTGGCACACAAGGAAGAGGACCCACAGTCTTCACCGATAAATGCTTTCATTATCATCAAGTGGGCCACACAATGAACTGGTGTCCTGAAAAGACTTCAAGTTCTTATGTAGGTGAAAGGAGAACTTAGTTGGTATAGGAAGAAGACAATCAAAGTGTTACCTCACCAATCAATAAAGATGGACCAGTACTAGATGGAGAGAACCTGATGTTAAGGAGGACCTTGTTGAAGATACCACAAGTCAAAGAACCTACTAAAAGAAAGACACTCTTTAAAACCACTTGTAGATCATATGGTAAGATTTGTAGGGTCATAGTGGATTCAGGGTCTACTGAGAATATTGTAGTAGTTGAAATGGTAGACAAACTCAAGTTGAAAAGGTTGCCACACACCAATCCCTATAAGGTATAAAGGTTGAGTAAAGGATAGCATATGTTAGTTGATGAGAAAGCTTGGATAGACTTTGAAATTGGAGAGTATAAGGACAGAGTACTATGTGATATACTACCCATGGATGCATGCCATTTTTTGCTTGGATGCCCTTGGCAATATGATGTCAAAGCCATACATGATGGGGAAAAGAACTTTTATGTTATCACCAAGGAAGGGAGGAAGTTCCAAATGGGTCCTTTGGTTGTTCAGGGAGAAGAAAGACATGTAGGTTCAAGTGTTATGTTACCTAGTGGGAAGGAGTTCCTAAAAGAGTTGAAGCATGAAGGGAACCAAGGATATGCCATCATAGTGAAACAAAAAGAAGAGGCAAAGACTGAACCCAAGCTGGTAGTACCTCAAGAGGTGAAGACCTTGTTGGACCGGTACAAGGACATTGTTGTCAATGAGATACCAGATGCTTTACCCCCATGCAGAGATGTGAACCATCAGATAGACCTCATACCTAGAGCTACCTTGCCAAATAAAGTTGCTTACTATATTAGTCTTTATCACTTTGTATCTAACTTTCCTTCAACAGTCCTACTCACTCATGCAAATGAGGTGAGTTATTTGTGTAATCAATGATTTGGCCACTTCAACTACTATTACTTAAAATATCTCACTCAATAGGACATGGTTTTAGAGTTTCCTTCTATTTGATCTTCTAATGGAGTTTTTCAGGGATGAATTCTTGGTAAGAATCACGAGGATAAATGTGACAAAGGAAAAGCATGAAGAGCTAGACAACTTTTGGAGTTGGTACATAATGACTTGGCAGGACCATTTTCACAACCATCTTTCAACAACGCTAGATATATCTTGACATTTATTGATGATTTTTCTAGATACACATAGGTTTACTTGCTCAAACAAAATCCTAAGGCTTTCAAGAATTTTCTAGATTTCAAAGATTTTATAGAGAAACAATCTAGTAATTTCATTAAAATTCTACTTACTAATAATAGAGGTGAATATATTAATCATTAGTCTGAATAGTTTTGTACTTCAAAAGGTATCAACATGTGGAACATAGTTCCTTACAATCCTTAATAGAATGGTGATGTAAAAAGAAGAATAGGTCCTTGAAGGAGATGTAAAATTGTAAAATTCACTTTAAATCTTTAGTAACTTAGTAAATTAAATTAATATTATATAAATTTTATAATGTGCATAAGGAATTTAAGAGTAGCATATATATGCACACTTTCTTAGAACAAAAGGCGTTGAGAATTGATGAATATGATGCATGTATAAAAATTATTCAATTTAATATTAAATTTATTGGTAGGATAAAAAATACTACCATCACATGAAAATTCATGCACCATTCCAATCACATATATTGGGCCATAATAGTTATTATGATGAATCTCCTCATCATAAAATTAATTCAATGGAGAATCCTCAATGAATTATACCAAAAATGTGGCCCTCATGTGAATTCAAACCAACATCAAAGTTATTATTATAATGCTCATATGCCTCATCATTATACTTATTTATCTTAGCACTATTTATGTGTTCATTTCTCTCATCATCATTCTTATGTAAATTTACATTATGATTTTGGTCATGAAAAGGAAAGACAATTTTATCAATCTTTTATTTTTTTCTATGGGGAGTTACTAAAAAATTGACCCCATTATTAATACTGAGCCTCTTCATGTATCATATTATTATGAATTAAAGTTTGTATCTTATGCATTATACCCATACAATGTTGTGTATTACACCCTTTAACTCTATGATAATAATAAAATTTGCATTCTCATCATAACCCTTATGTATTAATCTAAATGTATCTAATGAATGATAAGAGGATGTATAATCATATTAGCAGAATGTAGGCTTTAAATCACATTCTCTAAGGTTAAAATGGTTGATCTTAATTGTTTCAAGCATTGGGTTCTCACTGTGGAGACCCAACATAAAATCCTACATGGCATCTAATATGGTATTCTAAGTTGTGACTATTGGTTTTTCATACTTGGATTCTACTTTGGAGGTGGTTTCTAAATAAATGAATTTCTAAGTGTGACTAATGATCTTCCATAGGTGGTTTCTAGTGTGGTTACTTTAAAGGAGCTTATATTAATATCATAGTTATGCTAGGAAGAGATTGTATTGGTCTCATGTTAATTCTTATATGTGTAGAATATTTTGTAAATGATTGGTAATATAAAAAATGTCTATTATATAAGGGCCCATTTGGTTTTATAAATTTTTTAGGTTTAAAGGTAAGAACATTTGAATCCATGTCATAATTAATATGTTTTTTCTCTTTATTACTACCACTCTTTTGAAAATTATAATCATTACCATGTCACAAATAAATGCGAGAGTTTGGTAAATGTGGATCCTCTACTTTAGTCATACCTTTAGATTATGATTTAAAGAAATTTTGTACCAAGGATTGAAGTTAGCAACCAACCATGTAATATGCCATAATTTGTTGCCAAGGGAACTTGTTGATGTAAGTTTTGATTAATTAAAAATAGATTTTTGGGAGGAACCCAGAACCTTGATTACATAGCAGGAAAAAGAAAAAGCATTAAAGTGACTAGAAATAATAGTGCCTGGACACCCAAACAAAGATCAGATCCCAGAAAAACAAAAAAGGGATCACAAACAAAGAGAACAACACAAGACAGCCAAAGGACCACACAAAGACAACACCGAGACAACTAGATATTTATTATGAGTTCTTCTACATGTACCACCATCTACTTCATATTGACCGCAAAGTTCTTCATACCATCGAGCTCTTTTTCCTTGATGCCCACCTATTTTCGGGGGTTGGCCCTTGTTCTCTTTTCATGACCCGTCTTCTCTATCAAGTTGATGTTAGTTGATGCTACTTTATGTTGTAATTGGAGACTAAAATATTGCAAAACTCAATAAGATTCAACCACATAAAACCCTAGCTCTACAATCAATCCACCATACACCAATGAGGAACCTAAAAACATGTAAAACATCAAAATAGAAAGATTACACCGTAATGTCATAAATTGCACCCTGTGCAATTTCATGTCACATGAGCACCTCACTTTAAGTTGATTGGAAACATTCTTCATCTCTATGTCCTTTTGTCCACATGGATTTCCTTGTCAGATTAGAATCTAGCCTTTTCCCAACCATGTTGAATGTTTGACTTATGGACACTAGCATGTTGTGGAGACATTCGCATGCTGTGCTTGCATCCTATGAATATGCCAATTCGTAGGTGGACATTTGAGCATTACTCTTGTGCTTGAAATAGTTTGTAATGCCTCTGTATGCAGCCACCAACATTGGGATTATTCTTGGGGGTTTATATCTCATGCATTTGAGATGATTTTGGGACTTATTGATCATTTGGTGAAATTCTCAATCTTTGGGCATATTTTTTACATCTCTCTTAGGTTTTTCCAGCATTCATTATCCACCATTGTCACGACTTCAAGGAGTTTTGGGTGCTTGACTTCACTCCTTCAAGTATCAACTTCTTGGATGTTGAAGGAAATTTCTCTCGCTCTTCTCATTCATGTTTCATAATATCACATCCATTGTCTTCTACTTAGCATATTCATTGTCTTGTCTATCTATTTATATCTCTATCAATTTTCTTTCAATCATAGCTATTATCTTAGTTGTCCGTGGAGGTAGGAACACCAAAACAAGAGTCTAACTGCAGAAATTAAAACCTCTTAACACAGGCCCAAAATTTTTAGTCCTTTCTTGTGTGCAAGTCCATGATCGAGAGAAGGAGATTGCCTTACTAGAGGCTTCAATCATGGATCGGTTGTAAGCTTCCTTCATCTTTCCTTGCCTCTTTTTAATTTTTTCATATTTGTTCCTTTACTTTTATTCAATACATCATTAGTTTAGTAATATTATTGCATTCACGTTCACTGTACAATCTATATACTTTGTACATATAGGAATAGCGTGTAGCGCTGGTGTCCCAGTTCTACACGTTCATCCTAAGAATAAAGAATTAGTAGAGGTTGTCTAGAGGCTACATTGTGGCTTGTTTTCTTAGTTTCATAGTTTTGCATCCCTTGGCTCACCTTTAGTTCCATTAAAGTGAGGTGGAGCGAAGGTTGGTTTGTTCCTTGAAGTTCATCACTACAAGAATAGAAAATTACGTCCTCCATATTTTGGTGAACCTAACAAGCTAGTTACATTTTTTATTTTATCATTGTGTGTGTTGTCATAATTCTAAAAGAAAGCAAATAAATATACATAAATACAATTTAACACATAAACAAATTTCAAACCAAGTTCATGATGTAAAAAGGGTAGACAACTGAAAGGGGGGGTGAATCAGTTGTTAAAAAAACTTACATAGCTTAAACTTATTCTCAGATCTAATAATTAAACATGAAATCATAAATCAACAACACATCATAAACACACATAACATCATGATTTTTGTACGTGGAAAACCCTGTTAGGGGAAAAATCACAGTGGGGATACACCCACAATACATGTATACTCTATTAAAAGTATTACAATGGGGAATGAACATGCATTTAGGCACATTGCCTAGAGTTCATTGGTCAAAACAAAAAGGCTTACTACCCAAGGAAGGCTCACTTCCTATACAAACAATCACAAATCTTACATCCAAAAATCATGAACTGAGAAATAACATCTCCTTAATGCATGGTTCAGTCCCATTGAAGCACAAAAAAATTTCTTCACACTTCTTCTATACCTTCAAAAGATGTATAAATTTAGCACACATACACACTCACACTCATTCACACACCCACACTTGAATACAAAGTTATTATAATTATTTATACATGACATCAATCTTGGAGAAATCATCAAGTTCAGCTCAACACTCACCACCTAATTCCAAAAAAAACAACCACACTCAATACAACATTACATGCAAACCAAGAAATGTCAGTCAAGACATAGCACAGATGCAAATCTTATGCCTCAAACACATTACACCTCCAATAATTATGCCTCGAGCATCCACAACATGTTACAATCATCTGATCAGCCAAGAACATGAAGAACACCAATGTACTGAAGAAAAAAAAAACACATAATCTAGAGACATCCACAAGCATCATGAACTACCATAGCAACATCTGCACCAACACATATTACTAGAATCACCAGCATCTTCATATCGAACCTCAGGAACACTAACTCCATTGACTGTCATATTTGAAAAATCACTTGTGGACCTCGAAACCATGAACCACTTGAATTGAGGACACACACCAATGTACCAAACATACCTCCAAATCTATAGAATAAGATATTATAATATGGAGCAATTCAAATCAAAATATTGTCACTCTGTCACCATTAAACAATTAAAAAACCAGCCACAACACAGATACCCATAACTCAATCAAATCTCCATGCGGACCTCCAAAACTTGAATTGAATCAACTAAATACAACCCTCTACAAACCCTTTAATCTACAAACTTTGATCTTCATCATACTTACTACATTGAACAAACTGACTTACTGAACTTCACTACTTCACTATCATAGACAAAGAAATATGTTGACATCAATGACAACACATCTGTCAAATATCTCTCAAGCACATATTTGCAACATTCTTCCAACAATCTCCCCTTTTGGCATTGATGGCAACATATGATGTGAAAAACTAACACAATCAATGACAAAGAAAATCAACAACTCCCCCTTAGACCTTGTATACTACTCTTCCCCCGTTTATTATCTCCTCAAGTTTTTTCACATGACTCTCCCCCCCTTTGACATCAATGGCAAAGGCACATATTTGTAATCAAACCGTAAAACTGATTCTCAGAATTGACTACTCCCCCTAAGTAGAAGCCACCAATCATCAATTATAATCACAAGATATGACTGTCAAATGCACCGAAGTGATGCATACCAAGGCATCTTAATTCTGATTAGGAAGGGCAATCACCCCTAACTTCCCTCTGAAATACTCAAAAGTATCCTTAGGCAAAGGCTTTTTTAAGATGTATACAATCTATTCCTTAGTATTCACATACTCCAATCTAACTTCCTTCTCATTTACCTTTTCTCTCAAAAAATGAAACTTGATGGATATATATGTTTAGTCTTTAAATGCAACACCAGATTCTTAGAAATATTAATTACACTTTAATTGTCATAGTAGATAGCAGTGGGCTCATCATACACTACTCTGATATCTTTCAACATTTGCTTCATCCATATCACCTAAGTACAATTGTTTGTTGCAACAATATATTCTATCTCTATAGTAAATAGACAAATGAAATTCTATTTTTTTCTCAACCATGAAACCAATCTTTTTCCCAAGAAAAATGCACCACCACTAGTACTCTTCCTCTCATCCACATCTCTTGCCCAATCAACATTCATAAAAGAACTCAAAGTAAAATCATCATCTTTAGGATACCATAGACCAAAATCAACCGTTCCTTTCAAATATGTAAAGATTCTTTTGATAGCTACAACATGAGATTCCTTAGGATCATCTTGAAATCTAGAAATAAGACAAACTCCATTCATGATATATGTCGTGCCTATGAAATGTTTACCTGTAGCTGCAACACAAAACACTCAATAGATCATTACAAGCATGGCTAGAAAATTTAGAACAAATAAAGATAAAACCATGGCTAATCGATCTATCGCCTCCTAATAAATGCATGTGTAGATTTTCTCTTAGATCTGGATAAGCAAATTCCAATGACTTGACTACACCTAGATGGAGGATTTAAGATGATAATGATGCATTTAAGATAGAAAAGAGAATGATTAAGCTACATGACTCAACAATTATGCTAGAAAATATGCTAGATCTAAGAGTGCAATTGCCTATAATAACAATGCTCAAATGATATGCTAAGAGATTTTATGCCTATAGTAATAATGCTCAAAATGCAAATGAGATGGGATGATTATTGCTCCAAAATGGGGTCTATTTATAGGATTTCCAAGGCCAGGGGTGAGGTGGTAGGAATCAACGGTCAAGATTGAGTCTGAAGATATCAATGGTGAAATTGGAGGAGGTTGGAAACGAGGTTGGATGAAAGGGAACATTTGTCATCTCTATGGTGACAAGTGTCAAGAGGCTTCCAAGAGAGGGGACATGTGACCCAAGAATGCCATGTATCTCAAGGGGACAATATCCACACCATAGGAGGTTAGGATAAGGAGGTTAGGATGTGCAAGCTAAGGTAGGTTTAATTAAACCCAGGGTTAGATGGAATGCGTTAGGTTTAGAAGTGGTTAGGTTAGGTGGCTAGAAATTAGGAGGCATGTCGGTAATTTGAATTTAAAAATTCAAATAAGACTAATTAATTCTCAACAACTCATAAATTGATTTGTTTTAATTAATTGGGGGATTAGAAGAATTAATTAATCAAAGGGGATTATTGAAATGAACCTATTAAATAAATCCTTAGATTTATTAATAAGTAGATGAAAGGGAGAATTTAATCAAATTACTTAGTGAATTCAATTAAATTGGGGAGGGAGATTAATTAAATAATTTCTTATTCAATTAATTATCTTCAGACCATTTTTAGGTGTATACAATATCAAGTCTAGTCTGAGTTAAATAGAGAAATCCACCAATCATACATTTGTATTTAGTCTGGTTTACCTTAGAGGAATCATCATCTTTAGTCAAATTACATCTGGTCACCATAGGAGTACCAACCAACTTTGAATCTTCCAATCCAAACTTCTTCAATAACTCTTTTACATATTTGGACTGAGATATAAAGATTCCTTTTTCTGACTATGTGATTTGCAAACCCAAAAAGAATTTCATCTCTCCAATCATAGACATTTTAAATTCATTTTGCATTTTATTAGCAAACTTTTTGCACAAACTATCATTCCCTCCAAAGATAATATCATCAACAAAAACTTCAACAATCAGAATGTTATCATGATCAATCCTGAAGTACAGATTACTATCAGTAGTACCTTTGTTAAGTCCTAGCTTTAGCATATACTTATCCAATCTAGCATACCATGCTCTTGGGGCTTACTTCAGTCCATACAAAGCTTTATTCAACCAACAAACCATATCTTCTTGATCACACAATTGAAATCCATTTGGTTTCTTAATGTACACCTCTTCTTCCAATTCACCATTTAGGAATGTTGACTTAACATCCATCTGACAGACTTTGAAATCCTTGTAAGAAGAAAAAGCAAGAAACAATCTTACAACTTCAATTCTTGCCACAGGGGAAAAGGTTTCTTCAAAATAAATTCCTTCCATTTGTCAATATCCTTTACAAACAAGTCTTTCTTTGTTTCTAACAAATTCACTTTGCTCATTCAATTAATTTTGGAAGACCCATTTGGTTCCAACTACATTTTTGTTCTTAGGTCTGAGAACAAGATCCCATGTATTATTCTTTTCAATATGCTTCAATTCCTCTTCCATTGCTTTTACCCAATGTTTATCTTTACATGCTTCATTTACATCCTTAGGTTTAATCTTTGAAATCAAACAATACTCAATGTGATCTTCAACAATTCTTGTTCTTGTTTGAACACCTTTATTTCTATCTCCTATGATCTGATTTTCAGAATGATTCAACCTTACATACTTGAGAGTCTTAGGATTTTCTTGAATTTTAGACTCTTGTGTTCCTTCTTCAACACTTATACTAGTTCCTTCTCCTTGAGGCACTGGATTCTCTAGAATGATCTGGACTTGATTTTTGGGTTTGAGGTTGCTTCCTATTGTTTGTACTGTCACTCTGATCATCTGAATCATATCTGCAAGGTATGGATTGTCTCATTGCTTTCATCAAGCTTAACATTGGCACTCTCAACTATCTTCCTCAGTCTCTTATTGTAACATTGGTAGGCTTTTCTTTTGGTAGAATAACCAAGAAATATTCTTTCATCACATCTAGCATCAAACTTTCCTAGATCTTCATCCTTCTTGATATAATATTTACTTCCAAAAATTCTGAAATATTTAACAGTAGGAGCATGACCATACCATAATCATGAGGAGTCTTATCGGTATCACCTCTCATATGCACCCGGTTAACAATGTAAACAACAATACTCATAGCTTCTCTCCAATAAACATGCGGAACATTTCCTTCCAACATCATTGTCTTGGCAGTTTCTTGAATGGTTTCGTTCTTCCTTTCCACAACTCCATTTTGTTGAGGGGTTCTCAAAGAAGACAATTGTCTTCTTATCCCATGTTCTTCATAAAATGCATTAAACTCACTGAAAGTTAATTCACCACCTCTGTCAAATCTCAGACACTTCAGCTTCAAACCTGTCTCTGTCTCAACCATAGCTTTGAAAATCATGAACTTGTCTAGAGCCACAAATTTCTCCCTTAAGAAAGTAAGCCACATCAACCTATAATAATCATCAATCAACAACATGAAATATCTATCACCCTGTAAACATCTGACTCTAGAAGGACCACATAAATTACTATTCATGTTGTCACGTAGGATTGCGCATGTGATGCTAAGTATGAAACCCAACAATCTTGTGAAACATGGAAACACCTTTGAGCATGTGGGTTGCTCAAAGTGAAGGGAAATCTCTGGATTATAGGTCAACTTCCTTTATGATGAATCTCCTACAATTTGTTTATTTATGGGAAAAGGGATAGAAAGCTTGCATGTAATGAAAAAACCTATCCTAATGGAGGCGATACACCAAAATTGTGCAATTCTACTTATTGTCCTAAAACTATAACCAGTTGCAACGAAGAAACTAATTTATCTCACAAATCAAATAATATCATGAAATTCATAAATATTTCATGTGAAGGCTCGAAGTTCTTCAATGTTATATGAAGGAAAAGTGATTTTTCACAACATGCAACTAATCAGAAACTAGATGAACACAACCCAAGACCTGAATTTACTATGGAATCTTCCTATTTCTACATAGTATAAACGAGATGAAGCAAAGGATTGAGAAAAATCACAATAACTCTATCAAATCATTCATCTGGCAATGAAGAAAACAAGAAAAATTGACAAGGAAACTAAATCTATTGCACATTGAAAAATAATCTCTATTACAATGTTCAAAACTAATAAAATGTTGAGCTACAATGCTTTTTGTTGTGTAAGCAAAAAGAAAGAACCAACAAGAATAATGAGGAGAAGAACTGAATATAAAGAAAAAAAAGCTCCTAAGAATAGCGAGCTAAACATTAATGAGCCTTTGAACTAAAACATCTGCATGAGGAAAACCCTTGGGCGAACTTGCCCAAAATAGTGTGTAAAGAACATGTGAAATCCTACCAAAAATAGCTTTTGCTGCTAAAAATAGCTCCCCAACTGAAACTATATGCATGAGTAACTCTCTGCTAAAAATAGAACTGTTGCAACTACTAAAAATAGCTCTGAAAAAGAACACTACCTCTAAAAAAGTTGCATGTCATCTGTAACTACCAAATATAGCTCTGAAGGAAAAAAATATCCCCCTTCTTTGAAATTCTACATGCCCTTTCCTTTATCTCCTAAAATAACTTTATTTTAGCACTTAAAATATTAAACAATTCATTTTATTTTTAAGTGTTTAAATAAACTATTTATTTTCCTTTTTAATCTCTTTTATAATTTAATAAATTTTTACTAAGATTTAAAAGAATTAATCTTTAAAAAAAAAATATTAATTATAACTATATTTGGAGATCATATTTATAACTTAATATATACTGTAGTCACATAAATCTGTCCACTTAATTAAATGAATATTTAATATTTATTTCATTATTTAACCATCAATTAATAATTAATTAAATTAATATATTTAATTAATTCATCTTAACCCTCTTCTCCTATTAATTAAATAAATTATTCAATTTATTTGATTTAATTCACTTAACCAAATTCAGACCATTAATTAAATAAATAAATCATATTTATTTAATTAAATCTTCTCTCACATTTAAATAAATTAATATTTATTTAAATTCCCCCAAAATCCCACCTCTCACATTTAAATAAATAAATCATTTATTTAAATCACCTTTATCCTCCACCCACTTGCATTTTCCTACAAATGCAAGTTGCACAATTATTTTAAATGAATAATTTATTTAAATCACCTTTATCCTCCACCCACTTGTATTTTCCTACAAAAGCAAGTTGCACAATTATTTTAAATAAATAATTTATTTAAATCACCTTTATCCTCCACCCACTTGTATTTTCCTACAAAAGCAAGTTGCACAACTATTTTAAATAAATTATTTATTTAAAATCCTATTTATCCTCACCCACTTGAAACCTTTAATGGTTTCCCTTAAAGTATTCAAACTTGATGGCTTTAAAGTCTTCAAACTTGATGGCTTCCTTCTATAGTCTTCTTAAGACTTTAATGGTTTTCCTTAAAGTCTTCAAGCCTTTAATGGTTTCCCTCAAAGTCTTCAAGCATTTTAATGCTTTATCTTCATTTTTCTCATTTAAATAAATTAATATTTATTTGAATATTTATCCAAATGCAAATTACACCATTTAATTGAAATAAATGATTTTATTTTAATTGAAAATACCAAAATTTCTCCCACTTGCATTTTCCTACAAAATCCACTTGCATGCCTAAACCCCTTCTAGAATTTTCTAATCACTTCTAAATAACCTAACCCCTTCTCTAAACTTTGTCACATTCCTAAGCAAAAGGGAAGTCACTTCTCAAACCCTCAAAGTCTTTGATAACCATTAAAGGCTTTCAACCTTCAACCACTAAATGGCTCAAAGTCTTTGATAACCATTGAAGGCTTTCAACCTTCAACCACTTAATCCCCAAAGTCTCCAATAACCATTAATGGTTACCTCAAACCCTCCCACATGGTTAAAACATTTGTTTTGACTCAACCTCTACCCAACCCAAAGGTCTCATCAGGCCATTAATGCTTTGACCATGATTATCTCTTAAACATTTGCACAAAGGTTTATACTTGGATTAACTCTTAATCCAGTGGGTAATCTTAATTTGGACTTGACCCTTAGCCTCTAGATAACCATGAGGTCTTCTCAAGCCTTTAATGCCTCCAACCTCTTCTCTCAACCCAATCCTATGTTGACACTTGTCACCATTTTATTGGTGCCAATTGTGCACATGGATCCCCAACTTTCAAACTTGGCCCTTGATTAAACCATTCAATCTTAACCCTTCATTTCCCCATTTCTTCTATAAATAGAACCCTTCTCCTCAAGCAAAAAAGGAAGCATTAGAGTATTGTTGTTATACTGGCATTAGCATAGAGCTTTTTCATAGCATCACTATCTACACTTGCATAGCATTTGCTTATCATATTCAACTATCTTGAATCTCCATATGGCATCCATGGCTAGTGCTAAAAGCTGAGAGCTACACTCATTTGGGACTTGGAGAGGAGAGGAACAAGGGAGGAGCAACTATGAGCATCTTGATTAGCTATTTTCTTTTATGTTTATATGCTTTCTATTTCATGCTTCATATCTCTCTTGATATGCCTGTTTAGGATAATCTTTTGTTGCTAACACTAATGTTTGTTTCTTGTGCTCTTGTGTGTGTTGCCATCAAACAGATTTTCTAATCCTTTTTGTAGAGCATCATTTGGTGAACCCGACGTGAATCCAAACACCACAAAGATCAACTTTTTTTTTTTAACCAATAACATGTTTGAATGTTGAAAATGTCACACAGGTTGCACTTTTGACATTGTTTTGGCGTGTTTGACATTGTTTTGGTGCTATTCACCTTGTTTCAGCGCTTTTCCCTTCTCTGTCTTTCCCTTTCTTTTAGTGCATTTCTGTTAAATAGCTCCTCTGTTCAAATGCAGACTAGCGCTATTGTAACGGAACGTTGTACAAATCACCTTGTAAAAAAAAATAAAAAAAAATTAGGCTTGTAGAAGCCCACCAAATAGGCGGATTTTACTAACTATTTTTCTCTTTTGTGCAGATTTAAATTAGATTAAAAAGTAGATTTATATTTTTTACTAACTTGTTTTTGAAGTTGGTTTTAAAAAAAATGAATTCACTTTTTATTTTGGTTTAAAATTAACTTCACATTTCAAATTTGGGCTTTTAAAAAAAAAAAGAATCACACATTTGTTTGGGGCTCTTAAAAAGAATTTCATTGTTCCAAGGTAAAAAGAACCACAAACTTATACAAAACAACTTTATTTCTTGCAAGTTAGGAAACAAACTTCGTTTTGGTGCTTAAAATCAACAAAACAAAATTTATTTTCTTGCATCAACTTAAAAGAAATTTACAATCAACACTTTGTTTTGGGGGCAATCTAAAAGGAACAAGCCATTTTTCCTTCAAGCTCAAAAACAATTTTACTTCAAGCAAGACGTGTTTTCAATTCAATTGACTAGGATTTCAAAGTTCCTAGTTTACAAAATATTTTGCCTTTGAAGTTAAAAAAAACACCATGACTGTTGGAGCAACATCTCCAAATAGTTAGATCACATTGCAATGACAGATTAAAAAGAACAAGTGTTTTTCGTGCTTGGCACACTTGTGCAAAGAGTTGGTCGAGTGGTCCTACTTCTAACACACACTATCCTCTCCCTTGGCTTTCGTGGTCCTAGGTGCAAGAGAAAAGTGTTAGTAACACTCAAAATTTTATCTTTTTAAGAGAGGCCTACCAAGGGATCGATACTCTTGGGAACGACCTCGAGCGGTAAATCCTTCGAGCCGCTATAGAAATCAGGTGAGAGCGAAAGCTGTAGCCTTGGGTATAGCTGTTCCTACAGTGTAACTGGCCGAAAGGACAAATGGGCCCCACCACCAGTTACAAGGCTCTTAAGTGAGTCACTGCAAAATGAACTTATGTCCAAAAACATCGAACATGACTAAACGCCTTTAAGTAGTAGCCCACCTGTTCTATTGATTGAGGATATTTGCGATATAATTTAGTGCAAAAGCATAGATGGTTTTTCTCCCAAGATACTCACCATACATATTTCCTTGAGTAGAAACATAGCTTTTTGAAAAGTCACTTGTGGCTTGATAAAAGTGGTGACTCCCCCATCATAGGGATCATCTACTTGTTATGCTCGTGCAAGACTTAGTATATCACATCCTTACCTGCCACGGCGGGATTCATAAGGTATGTAGTACCAAAGTCGAAGAAATATCAAGATGTGGGCTAAATTTATCACAACTGGCCATTTGACCTTAGGGATAAAAAGTGTTTGAAATGTGTTCGTTTTAAAGACCAAGTGCAAATTGAGCCGACTTCAGGCTTTGGAAATACACCTTAAAATACATCTAAAGGAAGGGTCATATACAAGTCCAAAGATTGGGTTGATCTAGACCCATACTCATTTGTGCCTTTTAGGCAACATTCTTGTGTTTGTGTGCTTGCTTTGTTTTTCTTGTCAAAGAAAAATCAGAAAATCACGTCCCAAAAACAAAGTATTCATCCAACCAAACATCTGTCAAAACAACCAAAAACATCAAAAACAAGGTACAAACAACAAAAAGTCAAATTTTATGACCATTCTTCACATCTTGCGAAAGAAGAAGCGTCATCAGAATATCAACTTGAAAAGAAGACCATTGAGCTCAAAGGCTTTGATCAAAAGGAGGAAATTCTTCTATATAAATAGACAAACTTTTGTCTCACATAGAGTCTTTCTGCGTCACATGCGTCTCTACCTTCAAGGAAAAACAAACGAATTTGATTCCGAATCATTGAACCGCAGAGCTTTTATGCAATATAGAGCTCTGAGTTATCACAAAAACCAAGGAGGAAAGATTAATCCCAACTTCTTCCCAAACGTCTGTATCACATACAACACAGCTCAAGAAATACCACCAACACCCGAAAGGGAAGAGGTAGAGTTTGTCCCATTTGTAACACAAAGTTTTTATTGAAGTTGAAAACATTTCATCCATTATCTCACTCATACATCATCACTTCATCATCAATCCATTCCAACTCTCAAAACATTAAGAGGTTCTTGCTCCAAGTTCTCTTTTTAGATATTGCTTGAATCAAACGCATCACATCACTTTTTAGATTGTTTCTACATCTAGGATAAGCTCATCCTAAGAGACACATCTACGCAGGTTAAAACTAGTTCATGAGTGAATCCTCTCATTACTAGGTAGTTAAATCTGTAACACATCTCAGATTTCTCTACACCTTATCACATCAAAACTTATCAAACAAACAAGCAATTCAAAGAAGGAATTTTGGTTACATCCACCTTAAAAGTGCTAGAGATCCACATGCAACACAATTCACCAACCATCAACCTTTCATTTCATCAAAAACTCATCATTATTTTCACACAACTTCAACAACAGCTTGCAAACAAAATGGCTCAAACCCGATCACAGTCAAGGCAACGAGAAATAGAAAGGGAAGAGGAAGAAGAGGAAAATCTCAATGAATTTCAAGAAGCACTTGGAGGAAATGTAGATGACAAAAACCCAAGTACTCCCATTCCTGCAACAATAGAAAGGGCTCAGCATAACCCTCTCTTTAAAAGGCTTTTTGATGAAATACTCAGGAGCAATGCGGATGCTCACTTCTTAAGACTCGCTCAAGAAGGAGCAAAACTCCCCTCTGACTTTGATCTTGCCCAATTAAGACAAGCATCAAAAAGACAAAGTCGCCATGAAGAGGAAAGAGGTAGAGATCCCATTAGATATAACATTCCTCGAGGTAACCCACCACCTCCTCCTCCAAATGAAATGGAGATGTTGCGGCAACAAGTCGAGAATCTCGCCCAACAGCTTCATAGTGGTGTCAAGACTAACCAATTCTCACTCAATGACATCTGTCCCTATCCTTTTGATAGGAATCTTTACATGCCACCATTTCCATGAGGATTCGAAACACCCAAATTTGAAAAATATAGAGGAAAGGGGGATCCCCGTGATCATGTCCGAGAATTTCATTCTGCTTGTCTCAAAGTAGCATATGAAGACACATACCTAATGTGCCTTTTTCCCCAAAGCTTGGGAGGAACAACCACATCATGGTTTTCCCGACTACCAGGTGGCATTAGAACATTTGAGGAACTCATCCAGAAGTTCCTAGCTCATTACTCTCATAACATTGAACGCGACATCACCATGGCTGATCTGTGCAACACCAAACAAAAACCAGGTGAACAATTCTCAGTATTCCTGCAATGATGGCGTCAAATGTCTAGCAGACGTTCTCTTCAATTACCTGAATGAGAACTAGTGGAAATATTCATTTCCAACTTAAACCAAGAAATGGAATTTCACCTGGATGTCAAAGACACAAACTCTTTTAATGATATGATCACCAAGGGTTTAAAATGTGAACGGGCACTCATCAAGAAAGGAATCATCAAAATCTTTAATGAACCAAAAGATGGTCCTTGTCCGCGCTTAAATAGTGATAAACCAAGCTTCTGGAATAAAAAAAAGAATGTTGTCAATGATGGGGTTGTGGATGCCAGGGCTATCCAAAACGCACAACCTGTGGTTCGGTTTGCAGGACAAAATCCTCCACCTCAAAACAACACAAATTTTCCTTCTAATCAAGGTCGCATCACATCACACGATGAACCTATACCTCGTCAGCAAAAACAGAAATGCACATACACTCCCTTAGGGGAACCCATTGAAACAGTGTTGCGACAACTCATTTCTCAAAATTTGGTCACTCTACCTAAACTATCAAACTATGAGCCTCAGGTCAAACCGGCATGGTGGAGAGATACTGAACACTGTGAATTCCATCAAGGAAGAGGGCACAAGACAAGTAATTGTCACCGATTGAAAGATCTCATTCAGGATCTTATTGATTGAGGAGAAATTGAAATTGAAGGACATAACCCAAAAACAACCAATAATGATCATCTAATGTTCAAAAATCCACTTCCATCACAAGATCAAAGGGGTCCTTCCACTTCTAAGCGAGGCACTGATACCACTGATTATACACAGGCTGCATATAATTACACTGTAAATCATCTGTATGATGCCAATGAACAAGTTGCAACCATAACCTTCAAAAATCCCAACTCAAATTGCAATGTTGTTACGCGTCGTGGCAAGGTCACCATAAAGGCAGCTCCACAAGGCACCACCTCCATCCCAAAGCAGTACAATCTTGTGGAACAATTAGACAAAACCCCTGCGCTTATATCCATTTTAGAGCTTTTGCGTCTATCACCATCTCATAAAACTATCTTGGATCAAGCACTCCAAGAGGCGTCAGTCCCTGCAAACTTGAATACAGACCAATTTCAAGCAATGGTTGGAAGTCTAAAGTCATCACCTTGTCTCACTTTTTCTGAAAGTGACAACTCTTCCTTCCAGCAACCTCATAACGCCTCACTCCACATCGAAGGATTTATTAACCAGCATAGGATCAAGTGAGTCTTGATCGATAATGGAGCAGGCCTAAATATTTGTACACTATAGTTGGTCACAACATTGGGATATGCGGTAGAATCAGTGGATCCTCGTAAGAAGATCACAATCAAAGCCTATGACGATGCAGAGCGTTCATCCAAAGGAGCTGTGGTACTACCAATCCGAGTGGGCCCTTTGGTAAAACACATCATCTGTCAAGTTCTGGACCTTCCTCTGCCATACATTCTATTATTAGGAAGACCTTGGATACATGCCATGTAAGCCGTTCCATCTACCTACCATCAATGTATCAAGTTCCCACATAACAGTGTAGAGATCACAATTCTGGGTGACGCAAATCCCTTTGCATATTGCCATAATATCAACCATCAACCAGAGATTACCGTTCCTAATAATAGAGAAGCCATTTCCTCCACATCATATATAAGTCCCGCCTCTCTTGCCAGTTCAAACACCACTATACCCAAGCAAGAAAAGCTTAAGATGAAGATAGCAGAGGAAGGTCCTGGGGAATACAACTTGAGTCAACTCTTTTGTGTGGGACAGATGCCCACTTCTCCTAGAACACATGGTAAACCACAGCAGTTACTCCAGCAACCACTAATCACGTTCGCATGTGCTTTGATGCCTTTCATCCTTGGAAAGAGTCAAGAAGAAGAAACCCAAGATGAGGACTTAGCAAAATGGATCTATAAAGATCCCATCACCACTGATCTACCACAAGTTAAACTTCCTACAGATCAGTATGGCAAAGGTCTCCTCATTATGCAACAAATGGGATATGATGGTCAGAGTGCTTTGGGATATTGCAAACAAGGATGACATGAACCTCTGCTGTCGGAATTAAAGCCCAAAGGTAACACAGGACTAGGCTTTGAAAAAGAGATCTTTCCTAAGCTCAGATTCAAAGGAAAACCCAACAAACCATTTTGTCCACCTACTGCAAAGAGGACACCTTTCATTATCAAAGCAGCTTCAAGCACCATCCCGACTGCCCCATCGAGGCTCACAACCCCAACACAACCATCTACAATACCAATCATCCCACCAATCAAACCAGTAATCCCATTCACAGCAGCCATTACATCCATAGTACCATTAGCAGCAGCAACTGTATCAGAACCCGCAGCAGCATCTATGGTACCAGCAGTTCCCGTAGAAGCCACTGAGTCAACACTGCCGATACTTCCTGTGCCAGATTCTTTTATCCCCATCAAACTTCCTGTAGCACCAATCACTACAAAGGTACATCAACCAATCACACCTGCAGTGTTTAACTCAAAAGACATCCCAGTATGGTATAGCAATCAGATGCTGGAAAGTGATTCAGAGACCGACTCACATGAATGGGAATTTGATTCGGTACAACTTAATACTTCAGATGAGGAAGATGCATCACTACCTCTGCCATGCAAAGATATCCCTGTTTATGGAGAAGCACAGATAAAGACCACTTGGGTTCCCGAACTGGAAACATCTTCCACAGACCCTATGTCTCATCCTACGCCTAATTCTGACAGGGAGAGTACCATTAACGACCTTCACCATAATGTCTTAACCCTCACTGATACATCTCCCACACTTAACATAATCAATGAAGTAATGCCCATTATCCACCCTGAACTCATCGAATGGAACCAACCAAATCCCCCATGTCTTGACTTCTTCCAAAACGATGAGGCTATCATTGACTTTTTGGAATTAAGGGATAACCTACCAAATGGGGATCACAAAGCTGGATTCGCCATTGAACTTAATAGTGCAGCATACTTCAGGGCGGATGCCAAACCTTTCAGCTGCAAAAATATAACAATAAAACATGGATCTTCCAGTGAAAACCACACTGTGGCACTGTTTGATCCGACAAAAGTAAAAAGAAAGAGCGTATCCAACGGTGAAAACCTCGCTAAGGCACCTGAGGATGAAGGGTTTGACATTCTCCCTGCTAATGTACAACAGGAACGATCAATGATTCTCATCGAGGAAACCAAAGAATACAATGTGGGGACTCCTGAAAATCCTCATATCATACATCTGGCATCTCTTCTCACTCCAAAAGAACAGCCTAAAGTTATAGAGTTCTTCCAGGAGCGTCAGATCAACTTTGCATGGTCATATGCAGACATGCCTGGGCTTGATCCTAATTTAGTCATGCATCACCTCACCGTTGCAGAAGGAGCCAAACCTGTCAAGCAGAAGCTTCGTAAGATGCATCCCCAGATTGCAGTACTAGTCAAAACAAAACTCAAGAAACTCCTAGATGTTGGTTTCATTAGACCAATTGATTATGCAGAATGGATCTCCAATATTGTGTCAGTTGGCAAACCAAAAGGGGGCATCTGCATTTGTACTGACTTTAGAGATCTGAATAAGGCATGTCCTAAGGATGACTTCCCCCTACCAAATATCGACATCATAGTGGATCTGACAGCAGGACATGCCATGCTTTCACTCATGGATAGCTTTTCAGGATACAATCAAATAAAGATCGCACCAGAGGACCAACATAAGACAGCCTTCACATGTCCATGGGGCACATATTGCTGGAATGTAATGCCCTTCGGTCTCAAAAATGCAGGAGCAACCTATCAAAGAGCAATGACCACCATCTTCCATGACATGATGCATACTATGATGGAAGATTATGTGGATGACTTACTAGCAAAATCACTCACCAGAGAAGGGCATCTCCACATCTTAGATAAAATCTTTGATAGACTGGAACAATACCATGTTCGACTCAACCCAAAGAAATGTGTCTTTGGAGTAACCTCTGGGAAACTTCTAGGATACATTGTCTCAAGCAAAGGTTAAGGCAATCATGGACATGCCACCTCCAAAGAATATTAGTCAGCTAAGGACACTACAAGGACGGCTTCAATCCATCCGAAGATTCATTGCACAATTGGCCGATAAGTGTCACCCATTTACACATCTGCTACACAAGAACATCCGCTTTCAGTGGGATGCCCGATGCCAGCAAGCATTTCAGACGCTTAAAGACTATCTCATGAATCCACCATTGTTGATGCCACCAGATCCAAGTAGACCATTGTTACTCTATATCTCGGCAACAAGTACAGCATTAGGTGTATTACTGGCACAACATAATGCAGAAGGCAAAGAGTGTGCTGTATACTACATCTCTCGCACTCTAGTTGGCTATGAACTCAATTACACACTTATTGAGCGAGCTTGCCTAGCAGTGATCTTAGCAGCCACAAAATTGAGGCACTATCTGTTGACACACAAGGTACAACTCATTGCAAAGATTGATCCACTCAAGTATTTACTCAGCAAAGCAGCATTAACAGGTCGCTTGGCCAAATGGGTGATGATTCTAAGTGAATTTGACATCGAGTACGTGGACCGTAAAGCTATCAAAGGTCAAGTTATTGCAGATCAGTTGGCCGATGCACCTCTCATAGGCGATCATCCTCTTATTTCCAATTTTCCAGACGAAGAGATATTCATGATCACAACAACACAACCATGGAAACTCTACTTTGATGGCTCATACACTAGGCATGGCTCGGGGGCAGGCATTCTGTTTATCACACCTCAAGGTGATAGCATCCCGAAGTCTTACAGGCTCACATTTCCATGCACAAACAATATAGCCGAGTATGAGGCCTTGATCACAGGACTTAGGTTAGCCATCCAATGGAAATTACAAGAACTGCAAGAATATGGCGATTCCCAACTAGTCATTCGACAAGCAACAAATGAATATCAGACCAAAGATGATAAACTCATGCCATATAAGCAAATGGTGGACACTCTAAAGACATCATTTACTACTATCACTTTTGAGCAGATACCAAGAGATCAGAATCGAGCTGCTGACGCCATGGCTACCATCGCATCTCTACTAGATCTTCCACAAAATTCAACACGCTACGAGTTCTTGGTCGAATAGCTTTGGATCCCCACTTATGATATCCCCGAATCCGAAATGATATATCGCCTTGTCGGTTCTGAATCCCCATGGTACGGTGAGTTATACACCTATCTCCGCGATCACACCCTTCCCCCCAACCAATCAAATAACCAACGAAAAACCTTCATTCGCTAAACTGCTCGATATACCATTATTGCCGAAACCCTATACAGACGCGGTCTTGATGGTACTCTCCTTCGATGTCTGGAACAAGGTGAGATAACAAAGGCTTTGGAAGAGGTACATGAAGGAATTTGCGGGACTCACTCAAGTGGTCTGTCACTAGCCAAGAAACTCATGCGAGCTGGATATTATTGGCCATCTATGGAAAAGGATTCCTACTACTTTGTCAGAAAATGCAAGAAATGTCAAGTTCATGGCGACCTGATACATGCACAGGCCTAGGAACTGCAACCAATCATGACACCATGGCCTTTTTGTCAATGGGGCCTTGACCTTGTGGGTAAGATTCATCCATCTTCATCTAATGGCCATAAATTCATTATTACCGCTACCGAATATTTCACAAAGTGGATCGAAGCTGTTCCACTTACCCAAGTCACCGGCAAGCAGATCGCCTCATTCATCCTCAACTACATCATCTGCCGGTATGGTGTGCCCATGTCCATCATCACAGATAACGGTCTCCCTTTCAAAAATCAGGATGTCCATGAACTTTGTGAGAAATTTCATATCCAACACCGCTTTTCCACCCCCTATTACCCACAAGGCAATGGTCAGGCCGAAGCATCCAATAAAAACATATTAAGAATCCTCAAGAAGACAGTCAATGATGCCGGCCATGATTGGCATGTTCAATTGAATCCAGCACTATGGGCATATCGAACTAGCATTTGAACCCCTACAAGTGCAACTCCTTATTCATTGGTCTATGGTGCAGAAGCTATCTTGCCTATTGAGGTCGAGATACCATCATTACGGGTTTCCTTGCATAATCTGATAGATGATGAAGCTTACAGAGTCTCACATCTTCAGGACTTAGAGTTACTTGATGAGAAGCGACAAGCTGCATACAATCACCTCAAAGCCTATCAGCAGCGCATGAGCAGAAGCTACAATCACCAAGTTAGACCTCGTACATTTGAGGTAGGTGATCTTGTTCTATGAGAGAATCCTCGCAACCAACCAAACCGAGAACATCAGGGCAAGTTTGAATCAAACTGGCTGGGCCCATATGTTGTCACTGCTGTGTTCGGGTCCGGGGCATATCAGTTGGCTACATCAGAAGGAGAACCGCTTGCAGATCCAATCAACAGCATGCACCTCAAATGGTTTTATACCTAAGCTGAACAAAGCATCAGGCTCCCCTACATACCAGAAAATACCAAAAACATTCAGAAAAATGTCTTGAAGAAAATACAAAAACATTCAAAAAAGTAAAGAAAAATCATGCATCCAAACAGTGAACAACCACTCCGGTGGCACCTTGGGTAAGTACGATGGTGAAAACCTGGCAAACAGGCACCACTCGTAAAGGCTATGGCTCCATTGTCTTTCAGACTTGTTGCGATCACATCTACTTCATACATACATCCATCCATCCATCAACCATGGCTTTTTATTCCTCTGCAATTATGATAGTACTCCATACATCTTGCATCCCGCTTTTTCATAGTCATGTCTAAAACTGGGGGCAATGCCTTTAACCTATAGATGGAAGTGGATTCTACATTGTCTTATGATTCATTAAGTTCTTCATTCAAACAATCATAAAAAATCCAAAAACATTCAAAAATATCTCGCAAAAATACCAAAAACATTCAAAACAATTCAAAATCCAAAAACATCGACAAAACCATTGAAAAATCACACAAAAACATGGCAACACCTTGTACATACCCATCCATGCAAATACCAAAATAAACATTGACAAACTACTCACACAATGACCATTTACCAATCAACCACACAATCAACATCAACAATCAAACTGTCTTCAACAAGGATGCATCCTTCCTTACCAAAACAAAGACAAAAGTGACATTTTCTTTGACAAGAAAATTATGTTAAGCTATCAAATACTTGGTTAATTTGTGAGTACAATCGTTCATTTATCTGTATCAGGATCTTGCAGCATTGTTTTGTATCGTTTGTGCATTATTTCCGATGAAGTACTGGGGCATGTACTAATGGTGTCTATGTGGGAAGTTCACCAAGCTACGTGATCTTATGCAAAATGCAGTCATAGATCACTACGGCTTGCTGACTACAGCATATACCTCGACCATATGAGCATGAACTATTACCAAGGATCCATATTCTTTATTCTTTATGTATATACTGTTTGTTTGCAGGTACAATGCTCTTCCTTTGGTTCTTCCTACCTCATCCAAACTAGATAAAGGTTTTTATCTCTTAGTATGGTATGCACTTGTCTCAGGATATGATCAGCCTAAGATCAAGGAGGACGATCCAAGTCATGCATGAAAGGAGCTAATCCTTGTCTGTTCCACAAGCAATACTCAGGTCAACTTGATCCATTATATCAAGTTGCTTGTATTAACTTGCTATATCAAATCCATGTAAGAAATACTCTGGTCATCTTGAATCTTTATGTCAAGTTGCTTGTATTTTCTTACAATATTTTAAAGCTCAATGATGAAAAATAAAGCACCATGGATCATCATTCCATCTCATCTGTATATATTGCATTTCATTGCATTCCACCCATCCATACATTCATAATAGCTGCATATCATGCATACATAGTCATAATAATGCATACTCTATTTTACTCATCTTCTTCCATAGGACTCGGTCCTAGTCCTCCATATCTTCTATCTAACATCGAATCCCCCCTCACCCTCCCTATCTTGATCATCAACATCATCCTAATCCCTTCATCGCTTCCCATCCTCACTCATCCACAAAATTAAGCCAGTTACTCTGTCTGCACAGATACATCGACTCCCACACACCTAGACTATCAACAGATACTCTGATCAAGTATCTTCGTGTCTCAACAGGTAATCGATCATGGTAATCCTAGACTACATCAAACATTTATCATAATGACCTAGTCTCAACGAGGTTGCCATGATTCCCCACAACCATCCATCACATGCACACACTATCAATTGATCAACCAATCAAACACAATCCAACGGACAATTACATCAATTGTCTATGTCTCAACGAGTATTTTTCTTTATATACCTTGACTTCATCGGGCAATTACATCAATTGTCTAAGTCACATCAGGTCACTTTGATTCACTTACTCAGACTTTATCATGTCCAAGCGACCAACTAACATCAACTGTCACGCTTTGACTTGATCGGGGCAATTAAACTGATTGCACCAAATTGTCCAACCAATTTTGATCAATTGTATAGCATCAATCCAAACCCCACACTACGTCTGCTATGTATCTCTTGCATGACCTCAGGGTACTCGCTGGCTTGTTGTTTCTTCATATTCACTCCATTTTCTCCCATTCTTTCATCATTAGTACTAATTTCTTCTATTCTACATCCCCTCCACTTTTCATTCTTTTTCGAGAGATCGGCCGATTTTTCAAAAAAAATAAAAAAAAAATCGGCCCATCTCTCGAGGGGGCATACCACCCATTAAATTTACATTTATGGGGCATTTCTTCACACCTATTTTTCTTTCTTTGAAACGACACGATAAAACCGCACTGTCTCAAAGAGGGGCAAATGTAGTCACATAAATCTGTCCACTTAATTAAATGAATATTTAATATTTATTTCATTATTTAACCATCAATTAATAATTAATTAAATTAATATATTTAATTAATTCATCTTAACCCTCTTCTCCTATTAATTAAATAAATTATTCAATTTATTTGATTTAATTCACTTAACCAAATTCAGACCATTAATTAAATAAATAAATCATATTTATTTAATTAAATCTTCTCTCACATTTAAATAAATTAATATTTATTTAAATTCCCCCAAAATCCCACCTCTCACATTTAAATAAATAAATCATTTATTTAAATCACCTTTATCCTCCACCCACTTGCATTTTCCTACAAATGCAAGTTGCACAATTATTTTAAATGAATAATTTATTTAAATCACCTTTATCCTCCACCCACTTGTATTTTCCTACAAAAGCAAGTTGCACAATTATTTTAAATAAATAATTTATTTAAATCACCTTTATCCTCCACCCACTTGTATTTTCCTACAAAAGCAATTTGCACAACTATTTTAAATAAATTATTTATTTAAAATCCTATTTATCCTCACCCACTTGAAACCTTTAATGGTTTCCCTTAAAGTATTCAAACTTGATGGCTTTAAAGTCTTCAAACTTGATGGCTTCCTTCTATAGTCTTCTTAAGACTTTAATGGTTTTCCTTAAAGTCTTCAAGCCTTTAATGGTTTCCCTCAAAGTCTTCAAGCATTTTAATGCTTTATCTTCATTTTTCTCATTTAAATAAATTAATATTTATTTGAATATTTATCCAAATGCAAATTACACCATTTAATTGAAATAAATGATTTTATTTTAATTGAAAATACCAAAATTTCTCCCACTTGCATTTTCCTACAAAATCCACTTGCATGCCTAAACCCCTTCTAGAATTTTCTAATCACTTCTAAATAACCTAACCCCTTCTCTAAACTTTGTCACATTCCTAAGCAAAAGGGAAGTCACTTCTCAAACCCTCAAAGTCTTTGATAACCATTAAAGGCTTTCAACCTTCAACCACTAAATGGCTCAAAGTCTTTGATAACCATTGAAGGCTTTCAACCTTCAACCACTTAATCCCCAAAGTCTCCAATAACCATTAATGGTTACCTCAAACCCTCCCACATGGTTAAAACATTTGTTTTGACTCAACCTCTACCCAACCCAAAGGTCTCATCAGGCCATTAATGCTTTGACCATGATTATCTCTTAAACATTTGCACAAAGGTTTATCCTTGGATTAACTCTTAATCCAGTGGGTAATCTTAATTTGGACTTGACCCTTGGCCTCTAGATAACCATGAGGTCTTCTCAGGCCTTTAATGCCTCCAACCTCTTCTCTCAACCCAATCCTATGTTGACACTTGTCACCATTTTATTGGTGCCAATTGTGCACATGGATCCCCAACTTTCAAACTTGGCCCTTGATTAAACCATTCAATCTTAACCCTTCATTTCCCCATTTCTTCTATAAATAGAACCCTTCTCCTCAAGCAAAAAAGGAAGCATTAGAGTATTGTTGTTATACTGGCATTAGCATAGAGCTTTTTCATAGCATCACTATCTACACTTGCATAGCATTTTCTTATCATATTCAACTATCTTGAATCTCCATATGGCATCCATGGCTAGTGCTAAAAGCTGAGAGCTACACTCATTTGGGACTTGGAGAGGAGAGGAACAAGGGAGGAGCAACTATGAGCATCTTGATTAGCTATTTTATTTTATGTTTATATGCTTTCTATTTCATGCTTCATATCTCTCTTGATATGCCTGTTTAGGATAATCTTTTGTTGCTAACACTAATGTTTGTTTCTTGTGCTCTTGTGTGTGTTGCCATCAAACAGATTTTCTAATCCTTTTTGCAGAGCATCATATACTAATTAAGATTTTTAAATGATTAAAATCATAATAAATATATTAATTAATAACTTTTACTAGAGAACCTCAAAGAGCTCAAAAAAAAATCATTGGCCTCTATGCATGTGGGCGGATTGCCTAGGTTACAAGACATTAAGTCTTGACCACAGCTTACAGTTGTATGCATATATTTATTTTTTGAAACCAAATAAAAGAAAAAAAAAACCCGGACTTTTAGGGCATGCGAACAAAACTAGTGAACCCTAAATTTTTGCATTCAATTTGCATTCTACTTTCTCGAGGAAGGCTTTCTGCCGACATACATATCTCTATGGTTTGGAGCTCAAATTGAGGGTTTTCTGTTATGGTTTGATGTGGATTTGAAGGAATTATTTCTCTAAATGGTATGTATTTCATTTCTTCCTTCATGCAAACTTATCTTTTGTATCCCAGTATCTTTATGACGAAAATTCACTGTGGCGACATTCACTCTATTGTTGGGTTTCGAACTAGGTTCGAAACAAGAACTGGGTATGCTTTATTTCTCTCCTATTTTCTGTAAAATCTCATTCTCAAACGAAAGAATGCACAAGCTTTTTCTTTTTTGCATGCACGTAACTTAGGGTTTCTTCTTGGAATAGTTTATACATGCATGATTTAAACTGTGGATTCATTACTTTCTTTGTTTCTCATACTTTTTCATGGAGGCATCCATGAATATCACTATAATTTGGCCTTTGAAGGATAATGGTTGTTTTGAAGGACTGGATCTTCTAGTGAGGGTTGTATATAGACTATGGGATGTTACCATTACATGTTACTGTGCATTATCGACTGCCAGGCTGCTATTTCTACTTTTAGCATCTATGAATCTCTATGGTCTTTATGTCTTGTCTACTCTTGGACTGTGCATGGCTTGTCTCGGTCTTTTGATGATATCTCTTAGCCTTTGTGATCTTCTCAAATGCTGCTACTCTTTGTATTGTTGTATGAAGAGAACATAAAACCCTAATAATGTGCATCTTCGTGCTTTGAGGGTTTATAATTGTAGATGTTGTGCATTTTTTTCCTTAGAATGGATTTGAATCATTGCGGCTCTTTGATCGTATACACCCAAATTTGGGTTTTCTTATAGGATATTTGATCCATCTCAGACTACTCATAGCTTGAAATATGAAAATTACTATAAAAAACCCCTCTTTCGGGCTATACTAGCGTGTTTTGATGATATATTTGCTATGATTTTCATTGCATTGCTTCCATACTTATATGGCTATTCTGAGTGTTTCGTTTATGGTTCTGGTCCTTAATGCTCATGGAACTCCTTCATGACTATGATTTGAGTATCATAGCCTTTATTGGTTTCTTTGAAGGCCACTATGATTATGTATTCAAATGCATATGATCTTGTGCTATAGCAGCTCTTTGTCATATTTATGCATGATCTTTCCCTTAATGCTTTTCACATGTACTACTTACTGAGAATGCCCTTGAGCTATGGACTTGCCTTAAACAATGAGCCTATAATATGGGTTTTGATCAAAGCTCCTTGCTTTAAAGTGTAGATCTCATCAACTTATTGTTCTTATATGCTTCGTGAAGTTTGTTGTAACTCCATTGTCTTTGCTTCTTTATTTTTGAACCTGTATATATGCTCTTTTAATAGGTATTTGTACTAATATGCCCTATGATGTACAAAGTATTCAAGGGTTGTATTAATTGTATATTTTGTGATTTGCAACTACATATAACCATAAGGGTTATCTTGAGTACCTTTTTTGTGTTTGGCCTTTAGTTAGCTACAACCCCTAGGTCTTTTAAATTCTCTGCTAGATGCATTATAGTGACACCTATTCTTATCCGATCCAAATCCTTTGAAAGTATAAAAAGTGTGCTATAGTTTTCACTATGCCATACAAACTTGATGTTTTTTATGCTCTTTGGAATGATTTATTTAGGTGAAGCTTATACTCATTTCTAATGACTGTACTTTTGTTGAGCTATTGAGTGATTGTATTAGCTTGCACTTAGATATCTTTTGTATATGCTCACTATTAATGAAGGATTTTTAATACTGAAACAAACCTTGGCATTGAGGTGAAGTTTGTACTAAGACTTTTGATTCAAGATGAGACTTTCTAATTTAAGACTATCCTATATACTATATTTATATTGTTTGTTGTCACTCTTCAAAAGGAACCCCTGTCACTGTGAGTCTGCAACCTATCCTTGATGATTGTGCTTTGAAAAAACTATATAATGTCTTCCACATGCTCTATCAACACCACCTTACCTTATGCTCTAAACAGACATTGATCACTATTTTAAGCTCTTTGATCATATGAGGTACATTGATTTTCTTATCTTTTTCATTCATATAATGAATCTAGTCACCTATTGAAAACTGAATGCAACCTCACTCACTGTTGTATGTATTGTCATTGGATGGAAATTTATACTATCATTGATTGATAGTATATGGGACCATGGATGTTGTTGTGTTCTTGGTTTAACAACTGATTAGTGTCACCCCGTGAGTGATGACTTATATGTTGAGCTCAAACCTTGTGGGAGCCCAACTTTTCCCACATACTTGATATTCATGATATGGAAATTTGTCCTATATCTGTGCACTGAACAAACAAGTTAGAAAAAATAAGAATCTCATGAAGCTTTTGATGATTTGTCACTTTGATATCTCTAATCCTCTTGCTTGATCTGATCTAACTTTCTCCATTTGTAGTCTGATATATATGTGTATGAGTAGACTTGTAGAGGAATAAAGATCTTGAGCTCTAACACATCTATCCTTCACACCCTATAGGTCTTTAGGAGCATCAAGAGCATGAAGATACGAGAATGTGGCTTCAACAAACCAATGGTTTGTCATTCAAAGGCAATGGTAGATCTCTCTCTCTCTCTCTCTCTCTCTCTATTTAAACATTTGTATACCATTCTGCTTTCTTCACTTTATCAGTCATGCCCACGACTTGTGTGGGCCCTTATGCATTTTATTAAAATGAAAGAGATTCTCCTTTATGCAGTTTTAAGATGTACATTATTGAAATACATTGCATTTGAAAGAATTCTTCATTTGTATAATCAATTTTGATAAATGATGAAGTATGATTAAAAACATTTATGTACCTTTTAAAAGTGCAATGTGTAAGGCCTGCATTATGCCACCAAATTTAGTTGTAGCAAAATTTTGGTAGTATTTTTGGCAACCTCTCAAGGGTGTTTTCCTACTAAATAAAGAGACTCAGACCAGTTGCCTTAGTTGTATTGATTGGGTACAAAGTCATGCCTTCTTTCTAAAAAATAGCTCCATGAAACCCAAACTGAAATAGAAAACAACAGGAACAAAACAAAATAAAGCATCACTCCCCAAAACAGCCTACAAGTTGTGCAACAGCTGCTTATTGAAACAAACTAGCCTAAAACAAAACTGAATGATGTGCGACAAATGCACTATTGAAAACAAAATGAAAATAAACCTATCCTATCCTATGCTAACCAGAAATGGCATCGGATCAAATGAAACCATTGACTGGATCTAAAAAGTAACTACCCTTTCTTGACAAAATGTCATACAATCAATGTTTTTGGGTAGCTACAAATAACATTAGGTTGAAGATATGCCTTAGATAATGTTGGATAACTTCTTTAGGAATGAAAAATAGATCTTCTACCTCTTTCAGTTGGTCATGCTCATATACCTCCATAAGTGACTGAGTGATTGAGATGCCAATCTCTTTTGCTATTGTAACCTATTGCTTGTTAAAATTTGAGAAAACAGATTTAAACTATAATCAAATTGAAAGAGTTTAAACAAAATATTGGAAATAAAATGGACAGATAACAATACTAGAGAAACTTGATGTAAATGTTCAATGACAGAAAAGCATCAAGAGAAATCTCCCAATATCCAATATGAAAATACAATCAAGGTAGCATGCTTATATAGACTCAAGTGAGGGGTGGAGGTGGCAATACTGGCCAATGAGGAGAGACCACCATGATGGTCTAAACATAGTAAATGTACCTCCTCATAGCATGTCGACACTTCAATACCCACTTGTCTTAAGTAAACATGCTTTATTAACCTAAGCAAGCTTAATTAAAGTGTAGGAAAAACCTATGAAAAAGGAAAATAATAAACCCAACTAGGAAAATAAAAAACCTACACTAACACCCCCCCTTAAGCATAGCTTAGGTGGGTGAAAATATGGGTCTCGACAAATGAAGCTTGATGAGGTACCCATGTACATAGTCCTCCCCCCCAACAAAGGAGAGTAAACCCCCCCATAATAGAGAGAGAGAGAGAGAGAGAGAGAGAGAGAGAGAGAGAGAAACTTAGAAGCCCCCCCAACAAAAGAGAACACCTGCTGCACCCCAAGAAAATCTCTCAAATGAATGAACTTTCTCTTAGTGAAGGGTTTGGTGAAGATGTCTATAGTTTGATCTGATGTCGAGCAGTATTGAAGATCAAAAACCTTCTCATGAATCAGCTCCTAAATGTAGTGCATGTGAATCTTAATGTACTTGGTCCATTGATGATGGACCAGATTGCGAGAAATCTGAATAACACTCTGGTTGTCACAAAAGATGACTGTAGGCTTTTGAAAGGAAATGCCAAACTCGGTGAGATTGTTCTGAAGCCAAATGGCCTTAGTAGCAGCATTGACTTCTCCTCAATACTCAGCCTCAATAGATGAAAGAGAAATAGTAGATTGTTTCTTGCTCAACCAAGAAACTGGACCAAAACCAAGAGAGAAGCAATACCCTGAAGTGGACTTGCGATCCTGAGAATCATCTACCCAATACTGAGGTGCCAATGATCTTGAGTGGATCATACAATTAGCCATTTCCTTCAAGGACCGATTCTAATGTTCTATAACTCCATTTTGTTGTGGAGTGTAGGGAACTTTGTGTTGAAGATCAATGCCTTCTGAGATACAAAACTGCTCAAACCTCTGGTTGACATATTCCCCCCATTACCGGTGCACAAAACCTTGATGGTTTTCCCTGATTGCTTCTCTGCAAAGGCTTTGAATTCCTGAAAAAGACTCAAAGACCTCAGACTTTTGTTTGAGAAAATATGAAAAGGTGTACCGAGAAAGATCATCAATGAATGTCAAGACATATTTGGCCCTACTGAAAGAAGGATTTGAAAATGGTCCTACTAAATCACTATGAACTAGCTCCAAAAGCTGTGTGGCTCTCCATGCTTTGCCTTTATCAAATTTTTCTTCAGGGTTCTTGCCAAGAATGCATCCTTGACAAACTCCATCAAAAAATCAAATAGAAGGCAACCCTATAACCATGTCATGTTGATTGAGATGCTGTAAGTAGAGGTAGTTCAAGTGGCCAAACCGTTGATGCCACAAATGCCTCACCTCATCTGAGTGAATAAGAAATGCAAGTGAAGGAGAATCAGGAACAAAGTGAGAAAAGTGATATAGTCTAGACTGATGATCTACCTTTCCCACTACAATTGTAGACCCATTATGCATCTCACTAATTACCACTATGCTTGGAGTGAACTCAAACTGCTTAGCAGAGCCAGTGTGAGTGATCTGATAGACATATAGGAGATTAGTTGACAAAGATGGAATACAAAGGACATCCTAAAATGTTCCTTCGCCCACGTCAACAGACCCTCTCCCATGTTGGTAAATGCACACTCCAATGAGAAATTGTAGGTGATTGAAGGTATTGTCATTGATGGCAACCTTACAATCCTATGGCACCAGTAGACACCGGCACAGGCACAAACACCGGCACCGACATCGACAAAGATATTCACTAGCATCCTAGCCGATAGGATGTTATTTATTGTATTTTGTAATTAATTGTAATATCTTTTGTAAGCTGACAAGGCATATTGTAATAAGGCTCATATATAAGTATGAGATCTTAGAGAACATTTGAAGATAGGATATATGATGGATATTATGTGTGAATATTTAGGCAGATTGTGAAGTAAGGTCTATGTTTATTACAGAGCTTAAACCGGTCTTGGATCTGACATAGCAGATGCCCTTTTGTAGCAGTACGTCATCTTAGATTTGCATAATCCATTTTTGTAAGTTAGTGAGACTTCTCTTTTGTATTTAAGCAGTGAGCTTTAGGCAGTTGGCCTTTCTGCATGTGCAGGCACCTATTGTAACAGTAATATTCTCTTATTGGCCAGTAAGCAAATATTGTGGGTCACAAATCCAACTGAGGTTTTTCCCACACTGGGTTTCCTCGTTAAAATTATTGTGTTATGGTGTGCCTTTCATGTTGTGGTTATTTTTCTTATTTACTGCATTAATTTTGGTTTACTAGTATATAGTTTTGGAATGCTTTTCATTTAATAGGTTAAAAAAATCTATTAACCGGCAAGATATTGGTTCACCCCCCTCTCAGTATCTTTGGGAATCCTAACAATTGGTATCAGAGCCTGGTCCTCTATTTTCAAAAGCCTAACAACTTGAGGAAGATTCTGACATTGGTAGAGATGGAAAACTTGAGGAAGCAACTAGAAACATCTCTTGCAAACTATGATGCAGAAAACTTGAAGAATATGAAACTTGAAGATGATCTAAAGGCTGCACTAGAAATCATTCAAGGACTTCAAAAAAATGTCACTATTACTAGGAACAAAAGAAGAGAACTTTCTGAGAAGATGCAGAGTGATGATGATGAGAAAGAAACTCTTAATGACCTTGTGAACAAATTGAGACAAGAAAATAGTACAATGAAGAATGAGATGCAAGATATGACCATGAGATTTTGTAAAGACATTAAAGATAGAAAGAAGAATGAAGATGATCTAGCTAGAAGAATCAATGATGCTGCAAATGAAAATATAAGACTCAGTCATGAGAATGATATCTTAAAAACAAATATGATACACTTGGAACATGATAAAACTGAACTCGTGAGGAAGAAAGATTTCTTGGAAAATGAGTTGGCTACTGCAAATCAACACAAGGAGAAGTTCAAGAAAAGTTCAGAAGAACTTGATGACATGCTGAAAAATCAGAAACTTAATGGTGACACTAATGGCCTTGGCTTTGAAGTTGGTGAGAGCTTCGGTATTGCAAACACCCATGATCATAGTAAACCAGTAAGACAACCTAATGCTTACAAGTTCAATGTAAAATGCTTTAATTGTAACAAGTATGGTCATAGAGAAAACCAATGTAGATCTAGAAACTATCAAAACACAAATGCACCTATCGGTCAATGTTCTAAATGCAACAAAGTTGGACACAATTCAGAAAACTGCAGAATGAATGTAAGATGTTATATTTGTGGAAGATTTGGACACTTATCTAATCAATGCAGAACACATACCGGCATAGGATATGGAAAAGCTATTCAGAAAAACAATGTGACTTGTTATGCTTGTAACAAGATTGGACATATTGCAAAATTTTGTAGAAGTAAGACATCATCGGCAAATAACAAAGGACCCAGTTTGAAAGGTAAAAAGAAGGTTGAAGAGGTAAAGCAAGAATTTTCGAAACAATGGATTAGAAAGGCTGACATGAATGTTAGTGAAGCTATTCCTTCACTGGTAGAACAAAGTATCACTCCACCGGTAGGAGACTCTTCATCTAACTAAAGAAAAACCTTTTGGGGGTATGGCAATAAACTGTAAAACATACTAATTTACCCTCGGTTGATGGTGAGAAGTTGGATTACTTCTTTACCGGTAGATGAGTTAATTTTTGACTTAACCAGCAGACATTAAATGTGGCAGTTGAAGGAAATAACATTATAAAGCAAATGTTTTGGCTCTTTTTTCATTCACCGAGCATTCAAATCTCCAGAGAGCACGAAATTCCTAAGCGAAGGCATCCACAACAAAAAGTGAAGTAAATCATCCTAAAGGCAGATTAAGGTATTTATAACTATGGCTTCTTCCTCTGCACCTAAATTTATTGTAAACCCTATTGTGATTGAAGTTATTAAGCGCCCTAGACCCATGTTCAAACTTATTCCCAAAATTACGAAGAAAGATGATACCCTAGGAGCTTTTTTCAAAAATACCTAAGGAAGTAGTTTATGTAGAAGATCCTAGAATGTATATACATTGTCATATTGAGGAACTAGGAGCTAAAGAAATAATGAACATGTATAGGACTATAATTTGTAATGAACATAGAAATGTTAAACCGGAACACAAGATAGTGGAAACCCTAGGCTTTGTGGACATTCTTAGTATCCCTGGTTTTCCTAAGGATGTGATAAGGATCATCTTGAGCAGAGTTCATGGAGAGTTATTTTGGTTGGATTCCATCCATAAGATTACCAAAGAAGCAGTTAGGGTAGTGACAGGCTTACCTTCCACTGGTAGTAGGCCTAATAAAACTAAAAAGGTTCCAAATAACATTGTGATGACCCTAACCGGCACAACATTTGATAAAAGATCCCTAAGAGTCAACGATGTGAAGGACATGAATGTTAGATTTGTCAGTATGATTCTTGGTTATAAGGCTACACATGCAAATAGACTAAACTTTGTTTCTAGCTTATGTATCAAAAGTGCATATGACATGGTTAATAACAATGCTATGATTGATGTATGTGAGTAGCTAAAAGATGAACTGATAGACAATTTGAAGAAAATCAAAGGTGATAAGAAAGGAACTTTCAGATTTGGCAACCTGCTTGTGTGTTTAATGTTGTACATTACCAAGCAATGTCCCGGTATCGGTAGGAAAGACTTTGATTTTGATATATCGGTAGGAAAATAAAACTTCTAGACATACTGAACAACATGGGAGATGATAGGGAGAAAAACATAAATGAATATTTTCAAACTTTTAAAACAAAGATGAAGACAAGAATAAGACTATCTCAAGCAATTGTTGATAAGTATCAAAAAGAGATATGCTTTGTGATCAAGAAAGATGAAATTTGGATGGAGGCAGTTATCCCTAGTACTGTTTG
The DNA here is from genome assembly GCF_030272615.1 of Cryptomeria japonica. NCBI lineage: Eukaryota > Viridiplantae > Streptophyta > Pinopsida > Cupressales > Cupressaceae > Cryptomeria > Cryptomeria japonica. The sequence continues at coordinate 284,833,313 of NC_081413.1, forward strand.
GGTCACAGAGATGGGATATGAGGTAGATGACCACATAGTTGAAACCTATGCAAAATTCCTCTTAGAAGTGCTTAAGGAACCAACTGAGAAAGTTTTTGGCAATGAGGAGACCATAGAAAGAAAAATTTAATTTGAGAAAAGAATCAAGAAAACTAAACAGATAGTGAGGAAGGGAACAAGAAAGGCAAAAGCAATAAAAGAAGATGTATTAAACAAAACTGGTATTAAGGAGAGTGAATTGGAAGGACTACAACTGGAAGCACATCTTTCATCGATTGCTACTTCCTCTGACAGTGAAATACCAACAGAATTTAAAAGGGTAGTTAGGAAAAGAAAACCTTCACCGGCACCTGCTCCTACACCAAAAAGAACAAGACAAAAACAACAGGCAGTTAGGGCTCAGTCAAGGAAGTTGACATCAAAGAAAAGGAAAGAAAAACAAGTTATTCCATCTGTGGACAAACTTCTGGATGAGATAACTGAGGATTAGAAATTGGCTAACATCAGCAAGTTGTATAACACACTATTAGATGATGAAAAAGAAGGTATAGAAAATAGTGTTATTTTACATCTTGATATTTACAAGAAATTTTTGATGGAAATTGTTGATGATATACCAAATGACATACAAAAGATTAGAAGCTAGAAGGGTAGCTATTATGGAATTAGATAAAAAGATAAAAATAGAAAAACTACTTGTAGTTCACCCAGTGAACTCCATTAAAGAGATAGATTAATTAATCAGTGAGGCTAACCAGACAGTATTCTCAACCGGTCACCAGCATGTAGCACTGATGGCAGGCAGAGTAAATGAAATATCAAAAGAAACTGTAGACAAGTGGGATGTTGGCAATATTAGATTATAACAGACAATGAAAGATTGTTGGCATTTCAATAAGGATATTGAGAAGGTTGTTGATGATTATGGACATAACTGATTAAAGATGTTTTACTATCTTGATATTATTATTTTGTCATTGATGTCAAGAAATTGATTTTCTAATTCAGTATGATGTTGCCATATCTTGAGAAGTATGATATAAAGATTATATAGAAGTCGGTAAAAGACACAGGAAAGAATATGATGAATAAAGGGATGAATAAGGTATTCAATGGGCAACTACTATCAAGTCAGACAATGATGAGATCATGATGTTTTAGATTGTTTTAACATAATACATATGTTGTAAAATGTAAAGGTTAATACTATATTATGTTACCGAGAAAAGAACCTAGTCGGTAAACCCTAAGGAACCTAGTCAGTAAACCCTAAGGTTATCGGTATCAGTTAATGAAGGCGGAATGTCTACCGAGTCAAGTTTAGTATTTACCGAGTTGTAACCGAGTTGTAACTGAGCTATAACAGAATGCATTAAATGTTTACATGCGGTATTTAATGAAAGAAGCTGATGAGCTGGAGCAGATCAATGATTGGTGAGCCGTGCATGAAGTTTGTTAATGAATCTAAGGCAATGGAAAGTTGGCATGAAGATCTACAGCTCAGATTGAACCGCAATACCTTGGCACAAGTTCCAAGACTATTATACAAGTTCCAAGGTGGGGTAAAACATTTTCAGATCGAAAGATGCATTGAAACTGGACAAGATTAAAGATCTGGTGGCTATGATTGATCATGGGAAATGTGATCAAGGAGATTAAGCGGTTACCTAATTGTTTATAAATAGGAAACTGTTGATAAACAAGGTATGTGGGCAAGTGTCTGCATAGGGATGCTACATAGTGATTACCGAGCACAGAAGCTTGAAGACCTGTTAGAATAACAAAGTATAGATGCCCAACAGATAGACAAGATTAGTTCTATGTCTAAATTGTATTGAACAAATAGGAATCTGCTTTAGCATTTTTAGATGTGAAGTTGCAGACATATTTTTATTACTGTTATTTTAAGAAGTAGCAGAAAATCTCTTAATCGAGTGGACTTAACAGTCTTATATGTAAATCCTCTAGCAAGGTGACATTCTTATTTGAGTGTTTGAAATCCTTTAACAAGGTCACTTCTAACAAGGTGAAGCTCCTAACATATTTCAAGGAAATCCCTTAACCGGGTCACATCTAGCAATGTGTTTGTAATCTTTAATAGGATTTACTTTTAACTGAGCATACTCTAGAAGAGTATATTTCTTAGTGGGTCCGAAATCCCACAGTGGTTTTTCCCTATTTGGGTTTCCACGTTAAATCTAGTGTTATGAGGTTTATATTGTTCATATGCTTTTGAGTTATCATGTTTGACAGTTTTGATTATATCACTGATATATATGTTACCAAGGTTGAATCTGATGTTTTTATGGATGATTAAGTTTGTATGATTCACCCCCCCCACCTCTCATCTTGTTGGCTATTGGATGTGTACTTATATTAAGTATCAAAACTATCATGGGATATATTTTTTTGTTGAAAAGGAGAAACAAGAAGAGCTTAAGAGACCAAAGACTTTTAAAGTCTATCAAAAAGAAAAGGACAAGGGTAAGGGGAAAGCTAAGGTAGGTGGACCTCCAAGCATAAAGGTGACAGATAACTTACCCCCACCTCCTTCTAATACTCCACCGGTACAAACTGTTGACACACAACCGAAAATGGAGAGTATGGAAACACTGCATGAGGATATAAATCCTGATTCTAATGTGCTATATACAATGAATATTGACACACAGGAAGTCAATATTATGGTGGATAAGGAAACAATTGACAAAAGAACTATGGCAACTGAACCACCCGCAGGAAATATTGGAGTTGAAAACATTGGAATTGGGGCAAAACAACAAACTGAAAAATCAAATGAACCCCTGGACACAAGAAAGGAAGAGACCACAGGTGTGCATACCAATGCATCTACTCAGCCACCGACAACTACTTGAAACTGGAAAACCTACTGAGTCACCGACAGTAGATAGTACAGAGCTAAACAAAGAGAATCTGGTAGTGGACACCATAGTAAAATCTTCAGAGGCACAAACAGAGACACCATCAGGAGAAGACACTGAGAAACCAGTAGAGCAACAAGTCCATACTAAGAAAATCATTAAGAAATAGGCAGAGCAACAAGCTCCTTCACAGACAATACCACCAAACACATCTGACAAGCCCAAGCCTTTGGTAGTAAAAATGCAAACTCAAACTGATCCTCCAGAGAAAGAGGAAAGCAAAGCTATCACTACCACCGACGGATTACAGATTGTAAAAATAGTTGGACAATCATCTGGAACATCCATGACTGATTTTAGACCTACAAATGTAACAGAGGTACTATTAGATCCAATAAAGAAAATAACAGAGTGCAATGCACAAGCTTATAAGGCTATAGATGACACTTTACCAATTTTGAAGATGATAGCTTCAAAGTATAACATAGAAAACAAAGATTCCTTGAGCCAATTAGACACATTGTCCAAGTATATAACCGGCAACCCAATAACACTGGATCAGATAAATGAAGACACCTTCAGAGAGAAAATGAATAAGGAAAATGAAAAATTCTTTGAGGAAACAATTAAGAAGAATAAGGAACATATGGAAACCTTATTACCAGTATTAGGAAAAACAATTTTGGACTTCAAGAAATTGTATAGTGACACATGCAAAATAAACATTTTGACAAAAGATATAGATAAAGAGATCAACATAGCCCAAAAGGAAATAAAAGATATTGCTGACAACTTGATAGGTTCATCGGATTCAATATCAATAATTGAACAGGAAATTGCAAGATTTGAAGGAAAAATAGAAAAAATTGAGAAAGACAAGGAAAGGATGAAGTTTAAGGCAAAAGAACTTAAGTGCAGACTAAGTCCTAAACTGGATATCATCATCCCTTTGAGAAAAGAGATTTTTGAGGCTCTTGTTGAAGGACTTAAGACACCGGAAGAGAAAATGCACTTTCTCAGCAGTACAATTCAGAGAACAGAAGCAGCAATAAAGGACAGTGAGAGGTTCAACAATAGTTTGAATGTTGCCTTAGTAGAAATTTATCAGATTGTAATCAACCGGTCACAGGGAACTAGATAGGAACTACACTCAATTGACATTGAATGAAAGCCTTTGTCATTGATGCCAAAGGGGGAGTAGTAGTAGATGAGAAAAAAGGATAACGAAGAGATCATCTGCTCAGGGGGAGCACGCAGAGTACACAGTTTTGACAGTTTTGGTAAGACATTTTTTTGGACAACACTTTTTGTATTTTTCTCATGAGTGTTGCCATCAATGCCAAAGGGGGAGATTGTTGGCAAATGCACACTCCAATGAGAAATTGTAGTTGGTTGAAGGTATTGTCATTGATGGCAACCTTACAATCCTATGGGACCGGCAAACATTGGCACAGACACAGACACTGGCAATGACAATGACAAAGATGTTCACCGGCATCCTGGCTGACAGGATTTTATTTATTTTATTTTGTAAATAATTGTAATATCTTTTGTAAGCCGACAAGGCATATTGTAATAAGGCTCATATATAAGTATGATATCTTAGATAACATTTGAAGATAGGATATCTGATGGATATTATGTGTGAATATTCAGGCAAATTGTGAAGTAAGGTTTATGATTATTGGAGAGATTAAACTGGTACTGGATCTGGCATAGCAGATGCCCTTTTGTAGCAGTACATCATGTTGGATTTGCATAATCCATTTTTGTAAGTCATTGAGACTTCTCTTTTGTATTTAAGCAGTGAGCTTTAGGCAGTTGGCCTTCCTGCATGTGCAGTCACCTATTGTAACAGAACTATTCTCATATTGGCTAGTAAATGAATATTGTGGGTCACAAATCCCACTGAGGTTTTTCCCACATCGGGTTTCCTCATTAAAATTATTGTGTTATGGTGTGCCTTTCATGTTGTGGTTGTTGTTCTTATTTACTGCATTAATTTTGGTTTACCAGTATACAGTTTTGGAATGCTTTTCATTTAATAAGTTAAGAAAATCCATTAACCGACAAGATACTGATTCACCCCCCCTTCTCTCTCAGTATCTTTGGGAATCTTAACATCCCATGCACTTCAGCAGGAGTGTCATCACCCAATAGAATAGATGGCATAGAACATGAATCCAAAGAGGAAAAACTATCCTTTGATGAAGCCATATGGTGCAAAGCACCCGAGTCAATAATCCAGGAACTAGGCTGGGAAGCAACAACAACTAGGGCCTTGCCCTTTCTTTTCCCCTTACTTGTGTCCTTTGAAGATTCCTGAGATGAACTTGGTTTGACAAAATCAGGAACCTTGATGTTGTTCTTTTCTAGAAGATGAGTCAAATGATCAATTTGCTTCTTTAGACATTTATGTTCATCATGACCAGATTTCTTACAATAGGAACACTTAGTTTTCTCCTTCTTGGGCTTGTCACCCTTTGAATAAGATGCATCATTAGTTGCTTTTGAAGTAAGTGGCTTATGTTCTTGCTTTTTTTCTCCTTGGTTCTTTTGTTTCTTTTCTTGCTTAGAAAGACCATTTTGATCTTTTGTACCTTGGTTAGCAACCAAGGCTTGAGATTTAGAGGGCTTAATTATACCCATTTGAATTAGCTTATCCTATTCTTGTGTGAGTTCTTTTGCAAAATCGTCAAGAGAAGGCATTTTAAAGCTGGTTCCTAAGGCAATTTTGTAGCATAGAAAGTAGAAACAAAAACTGAATAGTTTGGACCAAGTTTGGAAGGACTGCTTAGAATCAATTGCAAATCTTTCTTATCTATCTCACATGCCTTCAATTGCAGTCTTACAGCCTTTAGTTTTGTGAAATAGTCCTGAATTGTATCAAAATTACATGGATTTATCCCTATTAGCTCATTCTTCAATTGGTGTCCCCTTAACTCATCTTGTTTACTAAACAACCCTTCTAATGTGTTCTATATATCATTTGGAGTTGTAGCAGATTCAACATGAAAAAGAAGATCAGAAGATATAGACATACATAGAGTACCATAAGCTTCATCACATTTGTTAAATCATTTTGGCTTTTCTGCAATTAGTGTTGGTTCAGTTTCAAGTCCCATAGTTACTCTAAACAACCCCAACTTCTTAAGATAGATTGTCATTTTTGACTTCCACTCATAGTAGTTGTAAGGTGTGAGTATTGGTAATATATTTTGATCCATTTTAATGCAAAAAGTAAGATTGCTTGTGTAGGAAAGAGAGACGAAAAACTCAGAGAGAACACACTGGACCACCCCCCCTTTTTACTATATCAAAAACCACCCCACCCAGATATTATAAGGTGGCACTTTATAATTTAGTGCATTTACAATGCTGGAGTTATTTTCCAGAGTTTTACAAAGTCCAAAAAATGGACACAAATAGTGAAGGCAAAAATAATATCTCAGAATATGAACATCAAACCAAAACCAAAGTATTTTAACTGAAAACATATTCACTTTCGAAAAAATAATGACCTAAATCCAAGATCATATGTGAAAGTTATAGTGGTTTGAAGTTCATAAAATAGAGATTGCCCTTAAGATCTGCTGATAAAACTTA